>NC_073693.1:122295427-122595427 GCF_029784155.1 Uranotaenia lowii | reverse complement strand
GTTGGCAACTGAGTCATTTCGCGGTCTGTTTCAAATGTTCAAAAGTCCGGATACATGGATCATAATTACGAGGATGTCCTTACGAGGATTTTCCCTAGCTTTGGGTACACCTAGAAACACGGGGCCTTCTTAGGTTTTCAGTAAACCTAGAAAAACGGGCCGACTCAGAAACGTAGTTCAAAACTAAGAGGCCGCCTCCTCACGCTGCGCGTTCGAACTAGGGTGAAGTATGGTCCTTGCGCTTCGCGTTGCGGATCGGGCTAGGGGATTGTCCCTAGCTTTGGGTAAACCTACACGCAGAAAAAAGATTTTTTATTTCAAAGGAAAGTGCAGCAAAAACAAAGGATTTTTTCCTTTGATTTTGGGATAAATAAAAATTCCATTGGTTCAAGGACATTTTCCTTTGTTTCAAAGAATTTTTCTTTTGAAAAATCTTTGAGTCAAAATCTTAATGCTTTGAAACAAAAAACAGTTTCATTTGATGCAAAGTCTTTTTCGTTTGCTACAATGTAATTTAGATTTAGATTTAAAAGGATTGGTTCATTGAACTATTTCCTTTTATTCCAATTGGAAGAAATATTTTCTGTTGTTCAGAAGTTCCAATTATGAATTTTGAACAATAAAAAGAAACAATTTACATCTTAAATTCATTTTTATTACAAACTTAACACAAACACTGGTTCACTATAATGGAATTAACCGGTCCTAAATTTTGGCCTGAGGGCATTCTTCTTGGACCGCTCAATAAACTTCCGGAAGCAACTCCGGTCATCCAACTGGTGATTGCCGCTGAAGATCGGCCCGAAGATAATCAGACCGCTGGATTTTGGGCGGAATCAGCCGTGGTCCTGTAACAATGCAAAAGTTTATATAAAATCTTAAATATTCACTTTTTGACTATAGTGGACTACTAGATAGACATTATAGAGAGACTATAATGGATTAACACGCACTTACCATGGTATGCATTCCTCATCCTGAATCCTCCTAAATAGCTATCTCTGATTCACTTTTGTTTGTTTTGATTTTTAACACGACAGGCCAAACTTTATTCGAAATTCGGTACTTGCTCAATCCAAATTATCTTCTAAGTTTGAAGTTTTAACTTAAAGAAATTATTCTTTCTGTTGAAAACATTTTTCTTTGGTTGAAAGAAAATTTACTTTATTTCAAAAGACATATGCAATTGAAAAAATGTCTTTTGAATCAAAGAATTTGTTTAAAATCAAATTCCAAAATTATTCAGTTCAAAAAATTAATTCTTTCTTTCAAAAATTATTCATTTGAATCAGAACGAGAATTCATTGATTCAAAGAAAACAGGAGTTTGATTCAAAAAACTGAGTGTTTTGAATCAAAGTCAGTTTTGTTTTGTTTCAAAATCCAAGTTTTCTCTGCGTGTAGAAAAACGGGGCCTTCCTAGGTTTTCAGTAAACCTAGAAAAAACGAGGCCGACTCAGAAACGTAGTTCAAAACTAAGAGGCCGCCTGCTCACGCTGCGCGTTCGAACTAGGGTGCAGTATGGTCCTTACGCTCCGCGTTGCGGATCGGGCTAGGGGATTGTCCCTAGCTTTGGGTAAACCTAGAAACACGGGGCCTTCCTAGGTTTTCAGTAAACCTAGAAAAAACGGGACCGACTCAGAAACGTAGTTCAAAACTAAGAAGCCGCCTCCTCACGCTGCGCGTTCGAACTAGGGTGAAGTATGGTCCTTACGCTTCGCGTTGCGGACCGGGCTAGGGGATTGTCCCTAGCTTTGGGTAAACCTAGAAACACGGGGCCTTCCTACACTGAACCAAATTGGGCGATCTAATGTATAGGGTCATTCTAGTAAATCTTATTATTCTCATTCAAATTTAAGCTACTAAATTATCCTTTCAAAAATATAGGAAAATCCAATAAATTGTATCTACCTCACTCACTTGGTGAAATGCAAAGGAAAATCCGATAATAATAAAAACGAATATAATGATTCAATATATAAGGTCATTCCAATGAATCCTATTGTACACAGTCGAATTTCAGCTACTAAATTACCCTTTCAAAGATATAAGAAAATCCAATAAACTGTATCCACTTCGTCCACTTGATGAAATGCATAGGAAAATCCAATAACTTTTATTACTTTCGTGCGGCATACCTATTATATCTGTGATGTTAGGTTATGAATTTTTGTTCAGATCGTTGTCAACTGACAAATGTAGCTCAATTGGCTCGATAAATTCAATGTTAATTTAATAGCAGCCCATCGATACTAAATTAAAGTAAATGTGAAGAAATAAACAGGTGAGTTCTTATTTTGTATATTTTCGAATGATTTGTGCAAGTTTTGTAAATTATGAATAACGTTTTTAATACAAGATTGGAACAGAACCATATTCCCCGGAACCATATGAACTGGACATAACAGGAATAGCCAAGGAACTTAGTTGAAAACCTCGACCGAGCAGTGTCGACCGACCAGAATCCAAATGGGGCAAAGTTATAGAGCAGATGAGCTCAAAGTTTACGCAAGTTGGTGAGTCATGGCATAATCGCAATGTTATCTTTTTTGTTCATCATAACTTTTTCACATTTACAGAAATCCTCTCGAATTTCCTCATGGGAAAGGACAAAGTGGTAAGCTACCTGGAGGAACATCAGCCCATCGAGGACAACAACCACAAGGCCAAATTGGGACTGACCGATACCAATCGGTATCTGAACTCGGTCATCGACGACAGTACTACTGGCCAAGTTATTATTGCCTGTCGCCTGTACGATGAGGCGCTTCAATATTTCGTTCTCGTCGAGCTGCACATACGTTCAGAAAGGTGTGGGTAATTGCAGTCGCAGCATCCGGATCCTGACCTTGTCATACACCATCAATGTATATAAAAATCACCATCCAAGTTCAAGTAAGCCAAACAGGCCACCGTAACTTCAATCGACTGCCAAATTATAATCTAGTTTGTGGCCAGAGCCGATTTTCGGAACCGGTTTAAGCTGAAACGGAACTGGAGGTAAATTAGAATTTGTTGGCTAGTGTTATGATAAACAGTTCTAACAAATTGCTGCTCTTTTTCAGATTGTAAAAGTATTCCGTCAGAATAATCGAAGAACTGAGCTATAGCTTAAGATGGATGAAGCTTGAGCAGGAGAAGTCCCGGGTCAATGTTCCGACCGATTTACAAGGAGTGCCTTGAAGTGCCAAAAGCAAAGTTGTATCACTCTTTAAAATACAACAACTTTTAATTTAATTTTGTGTATTTTGTTTATTACCTTATTGATCGTATCACAAATCAATATAAAACTTCAAAAAAATCAATTTCAATAAAATAAATACAGCATTTTCCATTACACTGATGAAAACATTCATTTCACTATCTAAAATAATAAATTTTATCAATTTGGCTTAATTTAGAATTCATTGGGATTTCCTATAAATTAAATCTTTCGTCATTCGATAAAAAGTATTGGATTTTCCTTTAGTGCGAAAACACTAAAATTCCCAATAAACCTTATAGCCAGATTTCGTTCAGTGTAGGTTTTCAGTAGACCTAGAAAAAAGGAGCCGTGTCAGAAACGTAGATCAAAACCAAGAGGCAGCCTCCTCACGCTGCGCGTTCGAACTAGGGTGAAGTATGGTCCTTACGCTTCGCGTTGCGGACCGGGCTAGGGGATTGTCCCTAGCTTTGGGTAAACCTAGAAACACGGGGCCTTCCTAGGTCTTCAGTAGACCTAGAAAAAACGAAGCCGTCTCAGAAACGTAGATCAAAACCAAGAGGCCGTCTCCTCACGCTGCGTGTTCGAACTAGAATGATGTATGTACGCATTACGTCTCGAAACCAGAAAAAAGATTTGGGTACAAATGTTATAATACTACCCCAATCTACCTTAATAGAGAAAGCACTGCCATAGGGTTACTTAACATATACAATTAAGCTAGAGAGAGAGAGACACGTCCGACCAGTCAATCACACAAAACTGTACTTTGTAATTGAGTCCCAAATATATATCTAAACCGTACGCACGTGAGTTTTATTACCGCTTACTGTAAAATACTACATGGTATCAGAAGTGAAAATTTGGACTTAAGTTGTTGAAAACTTGTTCGGCCAGGTGGATAATTGTTGTCGGTAGTGCAAACGGTGATATTGCTCGATTGAGTTTAGTGTGGGACTGAAATAAATCGAGGACTTCTTGTGAAAGAAAAGCAGGATGGCGTCGTCTTTGGAATTGCGACTCCCGCAGCCACTGGATTGTTCGAACTTAGCTGCTGAGTGGCCAAGATGGAAGCAAACTTTTTTCATCTACATGATTGCCAACAGCAAGGAAAGTGATTCGGAACAAAGCAAGGTAGCCACATTCTTGTGGCTTGTCGGACAGCGAGGAGTTGAGATTTTCAACACATTGTTTCCGAACGACGGAAGCTTTGACAGTATGTTTGTTGGTGGTGTTGTGGCTGGTCCTGCTCGTGTTGGTGAAGAGGTTATCCCCGCTGGTGGTGGTGGTGAAGATATGGCTGACGGAGAGGATGCTCTTGCTGATGGTATTGGTGCGGTACGAGGTGCTGCTGGTCGCCGCTCACTTGCTCAAGTCATTATTGCTTTTGATGATTATTGTTTGCCGAGAAAGAATGTTGCTATGGAGGCGTTCAAATTCAATATGATTACACAGAAAGAAAAGCAATCGTTTGGAAGTTTCGAAACTGAGCTGCGGACGCAGTTGCAATATTGTGAATTTGAGTGTTCCAATTGCCGTACCTCGTACGCCGAACGGATGTTGAGAGATCGCATCATCCTAGGAGTTCAAGACAAGAAGTTGCAGCTTAAACTTTTGGACGGAAAAGATGATCCCCTACCGAAGGTTGTGGAAGTTTGCAAGGTGTTTGAAGCTGCAGCAGCAAACAAACAATTATTAGATCAAAAGTTTGTGGGTCCAGCCGAAATCAAGACACTAAAGGAGGAAGATACTAGTCGTGAGCCTGCGGAAGTGGCTGTTGTAAAGCGTAACTGTTACAACTGTGGACAAGTTTTCAATGCCCAGCATCCGAAGGTTTGTCCTGCAATTAAAATTAAGTGCCACAAGTGCGGAAGAACCGGACATTATTGGAAGTATTGTCGGATGAGAGGTGCCGGAGAAGACACAATCGTCGATCGTCGTGCTACGAAGGAGGACATCAAGAAGAAGACATCTGTGAAAGCAATAAGATCGATTGACTGGCGTGACTCAGGTAATTTTATTGTTAAAAGATTAGAACAGGATGGCAGTGCTGGGCAGGTTAGCTTATCAGATATGTTTTATTACAGAGGAGGTGTAGATGACCGGGTTGTTAATCGGATCAGATGGATCAAAAAGTTTTTCATTCACGATAACCCAGTTGCGTTTAAACTTGACACCGGGTCAGATATAAACTGTATTCCATACAATTTAGTGCAAAGATTGAAAATAAAAATGTCGGATTTCAATCGATTCAAAATTCTCGATTATAGCTCAAATGAAATCAAAGTTCATGGTCAAGTTTCACTATTGTTGAGGGACGAAAATAAAACTGAAGGTCATTTGGTCTCCTTTATCGTTGTAGATAGTTCATTTGAACCTTTGTTAGGGTTGGAAACTTGCGTTACCTTGGGTTTGATAAAACGTACTTATGCTATTCAGTTTGGGAATACATTGCCGACTAATGCTGATGAGTTTATAACCATTCATAAAGAGATTTTTGAAGGTTTGGGTAAATGTCCAGGTGCGTGTTCAATTGTCATCAAAGAAGGTTCAATCCCCTCGTTACACTATCGTAAGAGAATCCCTTTTAGCTTGCTCGACAGACTCAAGGATCAACTAAATGAAATGGTGGATCAAGAAATAATATCTAGTGTAGATTACCCTACGGATTGGGTCAATAATATTCAGATAGTGGAAAAACCAAATGGAAGTTTGCGAATATGTCTAGATCCTAAACCGTTGAATGCGTGTATAAAGAGGGAACATTTTCTAATACCGACTGTGGAAGATATCATGAGCCGACTTTCCGGGAAGAAAATTTTTACTGTCCTTGATCTTAGGAGTGGGTTCTGGCAATTGGAGCTTGATCGTCAGAGCTCTGATTTGACCACATTCATGACGCCTTTTGGAAGATTCCGCTGGAATCGGGTTCCTTTCGGTCTGAACAGTGCGCCAGAGATGTTTCAGAAAAAAATGGTTCAGCTTTTTGGAGACATCCCTGGCGTGGAGGTGTACTTCGATGATATAGCTGTTTCTGGTGAAAATTACGAAGAACATGATCGAGTTTTAATGATGGTAATTGAAAGAGCAGTGAAAAACAATATTCGTTTTAACCCTGAAAAAATTCAATACCGGTGTAGTGAGATTAAGTTCATGGGACACATTATCAGTGATGGTGTTATTAGGCCGGATAATAAATACATTCGGGCAATAGTTGATTTTCCGATTCCAACTAATAAATCGGAAGTTATGCGATTTCTTGGGTTACTCAAATATTTAGCCAAGTTTATACCGAGTTTGTCAAAGAGGACTGCTCGTTTGCGTGACTTAACCAGAAAAGATAAGGAGTGGGAGTGGACTGAAGCGCATGATGAAGAAATGAGAGATTTGACAGCGGCTATATCGACCTCTCCAGTTTTGGCAATCTATGACCCAGTGAAAGATGTCGTTGTTCAGACCGACAGTTCGAAGGATGGTATGGGCAGTGTGTTGCTTCAAGACGGAAAACCAGTAGCTTATGCGTCTCGGTGTTTAACTAAAAGTGAACAAAAGTGGGCTCAAATAGAGAAGGAACTGTTGGCCATTGTGTTTGCCTGTGAGCGGTTTCACTATTTCTTGTACGGCCGAGAGTTTGTTGTGCAGTCTGATCACAAGCCCCTATCAACTTTGATTACTCGTGATATTGATGCGGTGTCCCCTCGCTTGCAACGGATGTTTATGTTCTTACTTAAGTATGCCGGTATGGCTATTGTCTATATTCCGGGCAGAGACATGTTGATGGCAGACTGTCTATCGAGAGCTCCACTTGGTGACCCTGTGACCGATAATTTGAACCTAGAAGGATTAATTCATTCTGTGACTCGTCGTATTTGCATGTCAGAAGACAACTATACAGCATGTGTAAGAGCTTTAAGGAACGACGAGAAATACCAACGAATTTGCACATATGTTCAAAAAGGCTGGCCATCATTCCATCAACTTGATGATCTGTCCCAACAATTTTACAGAATTAAGGATGAGTTGCACTATGAGCAGGAACTGCTTTTCAAGAACTTCAGGTTGGTTATTCCAACGGAGCTACAGCAAACAATATGCAAATGGTTGCATGCTCCTCATATGGGAATTGAAAAGACATTATCTCGTGCACGTTTACATGTATTTTGGCCTGGGATGACAAAAGACATTTCTGAACTTATAAACGATTGTGTGGTCTGTGAGAAGTTCAAGCGTAACAATCAAAAGGAGCCGCTTGTTCAAGATGATAAACCAGAATATCCATTCCAAAAAGTGTCTATTGATATTTTTGATTATGCGGGAAGTAGCTTTTTAGCTTTAATAGACTCCTACTCTGGTTACTTGTGTTCAGAAGTATTGATTGATAAGTCCGCTTCATCGGTTGTGAAAGTTTTAAATAACATTTTTTGTCGCTATGGTTATCCAACGGAGATAAGATGTGATAATGTGCCATTCAACTCAGATGTGCGTGATCGTTTTTCTAATGACTATAATTTGCGGTTTGTTTTCTCTAGTCCTAGATATCCTCAAAGTAATGGGCTAGCAGAGAAGGGTGTTGCTATTGCAAAAAATTTGCTAAAACGTTGTCTTGAAGAAAACGCGATGAATATGTATCAGCTTAGGTTGCTCGAGTATAATGCAACCCCTGTCGCAAGTATGAAGCTATCACCAGCACAACTTTTCTTTGGTCGTATGATCAAAACAACTTTACCAATTGATGCTAAACTGCTTCGTCGAAACAATATGGACGAGGCTGTTATCCAGGATCGAATTGATCGAAAACGTCTAGTACAGAAAAAGTACTATGACCGGCATGCTAAATCTTTGCCAGTACTGAGTGAGGGAGAACGAGTCATGTTTAAAAAGAACGGAAAAGAGTGGCTACCATACTACCATAATTGTTAAAAAAGTTAATGATAGATCATACATAGTCGAGGATAACTTCAAAAACTTCTTTCGTAGAAATCGACGTTTGATATCTAAAACCAAAAATAATGACATTGATCCAGGGGAGTTGCTCTTGGAAGAGCACTTGATGAATCGTTTGAGTCCGCCGAATGATGATGTTATTGTTACTCCTAAAGTATCTGATAGGGGTGGTCCGACTCTTAATAATGTATTAGAGGGCAAAGATAGTAGTGATCCTGATACTAGTTCAAGTTCTTTGTATGATACGGCATCTGAAGGTTCCGGGGACTTTAGAGGGTTTGATTCAGATGGGTTCGAGGGATTTGAACCAGAAGTGTCTCATGAGGAGATAGCGGTTGATGAACCAAAACGCACTTAGAGTGGTCGTATCGTGAAACCTCCACAGCGCTATGGAGACTGGTCTGTCTAGAATATAAAAGATTTTTTTTTATATATATATTTTTTTTTTTTTTGTAAATTATTTATTTGAAACGGCTCATACCTTTAGGCTTTAAGGAGCCAAACTCGTTTTGTTTGATTACAATTGTGTACTTAGATCTAGTTCACTTTTTTTTTTGAAGAAAAAGAAAGATAGAAAGGGAAATATGAAAATAAAGAGAATTATAGTCGAAGATCGATAGCTTTTAGGAAAAGGTATATCTCGAACATATAGTCCAAGTCCATCATACCTAATACATCCCTCACTGGAACGTCGGGTGGTTTTCCTCGGGCCCGAAGGGAATCTATAAAGTTCGCTCTGGCGAATAGGTGGTCCTCACACGACCAAACAATATGCTCGATGTCATGGTAACCTAGACCACATCCGCATAAATTGCTGCCAGCAATATTTAAACGATACACACAACGAAAATAATCTGTAAAATCACATCACATGTGATGTAAATAAAAAGAAGCATCATATATGACGGAATTTTCAGTGCTAGTTGGAAATTACACGCCAGTAAAATTTTGCAACGTGTAAAATAAAAGTGATGTAAAATTTTGCAACGTGTAAAATCAAAATGATGTAAATTATAAAATCACTGAATACTGGAATAAAAACTTTCCAAATGGAATTTGTTTTATTTAATTTATCGTTAATATGATTCAATAATTGAATTTTCTCAGCTGTTAATGAAAATAAAATCTTTTTATTACAAATATAATTTATTTTTTCATCTCACAATTTTATTTAATTAGGAGCCACATTCACACATTTATTTTCTTCCCCTAAGTACCGAATCCAAATTTGGGTATCGTGGAGTAGCTCCAAAAACCGCATCCCTGCTGCTCGAAGATCTCCGGGAACCATAAAAACCGACAAGCTTACTCACGCGCGGGGAAAATGCTTAGACAAAATACTTTGGTGCACGACTTGACTTAACAGTTAGTTTACATTTTTCTGTATGGTCCTGTTCCCATACCTGCCTCTTGAAGATCTCCAGGAACCAACAAGATCGATTAACTTAATCGCGGGAAAACTGCCGCAATAAAATACTATTGGGCACGACTTGACGCAACACTTTGTTGACATTTGTGTGTGCCTGTTTTCGACAGTCTGTATTATTACATGACATCATCGCGTTCAGTGTATTGTAATAATATTGCTGATCCACTCTTTTTTTCTATTTCTGCGATAGCTGATTTGGGCTCCCGTAGGGTACCACTGTAAAAAAAAATTACAGTATTCAAGAAAAAAATGAGCATTGTTATACATAAGGATTATTTACGATCGACTGAAATTAAATCGGATGAACAAGCGGAAAACATTGAAAGATGATTTAATAAAAAGTTGTCAAACAAACATGTATACCAAATATTATTATCGGATTATCTATTGTTTACAAAACAAAAAATTGTGTTTGCCTTGAACTTGGTCAATCAGCGGTCAAAATCACGGAAAAATGAATAATAAAAAAACCTGTTTGCGATGGGGTCAACCAGCGGACAAATTCACGAAAAAAAAAAATGAAAACCTGTAGTTGTTTAAATAAGTTTAGAGTTCGACGACACGGTAGCGATCATTCATTGAATGTTGGATTTCGTGCTATGTTTTGCAGTCGGAGTTATCCGTATAAAGTTTAACTGAAAAGCGCGGTTAGCGTGTAGAAAACCGTCAGATTTTATACTGATTTGACAGATCGCACAAATTTCGCAGTTTGAGTGCGCAGTCCAATTTTTTGCGATGCGAATGGTATTATTTCCTATAATAGACTATTCACCGTACACAACTCCTTTTTTTAACTTCTCATATACGATTTGTTACATTTTAACGACAACATAATTGAATTCGACCAGCATATAAAGTATCAAAGACTCATTTATCGCATCAAAAATCTTCGTCATGCCAAATTAGTTAATTCTCAGGCTATGGAAAAATGTGTTTTCAATAATGTAGATTGTTTTTTGTTTTGTCTGGGATTTTAACGCTCGTAATTAATTCAATCTCAATGAATACTAAGAATAATAATATTTCATTCCGATGACTTCATGTTTTGTCCTCTCTTGCAAAATAATGATTTGAAGATTGATTCAAGAATTTACTTCTTAACTTTTCAATGAAATTAGTGAGTAAGAGTGAATTTTTTAACTGTGTTTACTGCTCCGGCTAGCCTACCGCACGGAAGGCTACCGTCGCGCGATTAGAAATTTTCCCAGTAACCGCAATATTGTCGCTGAATCCCCAAACCGGAGTTATCGTCAATGAGCGCTGGCGACATTTACTGGCGACACTCACTGGCGACAAGTTATTATCAGGACGTGTACAACTTCGGGTGTGTTCTTATACCAAAGATTTTTTATTCCAAAGGAAAGTGCCGCAAAAACAAAGGATTTTTTCCTTTGGTTTTGGTATAAATAAAAAATCCTTTGGTTCAAATGCATTTTCCTCTGTTTCAAAGATTTTTTCTTTTGAAAAATCTTAGATTCAAAATATTAATGCTGTGATATAAAAACCAGTTTCATTTGATTTAAAGTTATTATCTTTGCTCAAAGGTAATTTAGATATAGATTTAAAAGCATTTATTCATTAAACCATTTTCCATTTATTCCAATTGGAAGATTTTTACCCTGTTGTTTCGAAGTTCCTATTAGGAGTTTGAATAATGAAAAGATACAATTTTAGTTCTTAAATTCTTTTTTATTCACAAACACATAAAACACTGGTTCACTATAACCGAGTAGGGTCCTTGATATCGTTGACAAAGTTTCGAATTCTCCGTGGGCCGGTCAATAAACTTCCGAAAGCCACTCCAGCTGCTGGCTGGTCCGACTGGTGATTGCCGTTGAAGATTGGGCCGAAAAAATACGACCGCGGGATTTGGGGAGGTGTTACTTTGCGCAGCTTTCTCCATGTTCGAGAGACTTGGAAATCTATCCGTCGGCCGTGGTCCTGTAACTATACAAGCGTTTTAGAAAATCTTGAATTCACTTAAATATTCAGTATTTATTAACTTACACTTACTATTTTCCATCCTGAATCCTCCTTATTTATAGCTTACTCCGATTCACTGGTTTGATTTTTAAAACGAGCGGCCGAACTTTATTCGATTTTTCGGTTTTCTGTTCTTCTTGCAAGTCAATGCAAAATATCTTCTAAGTTTGAAGTTTTTGTTTCAAAAAATTATTCTTTTCAGTTTAAAACATTTTTCTTCGGTTGAAAGAAAATTTACTTTGTTTCTAAGGAAATATGCAATTGAACAAATTTCTTTTGAATCAAAGAATTTGTTTGAAATCAAAGTCCAAAGTTATTCAATTCAAAAAATTTATTCTTTCTTTCAAAAATTATTCTTTTCAATCAAAACTATAATTCATTGATTCACAGAAAACAGGAGCTTGATTCAAAAAAATGAATGTTTTGAATCAAAGTCAGATTTAATTCGTTCCAAAATTCAAGTTTACTCTGCGTGAATACACGAAATCGTCCATCTTGTGACAGGCAATCGTAATCGTAGGCATTGTAGGCGAACAATTCGCTGTCAAAAAGCGCTCCGTCTCCACCCCCACCAATGAGAAACTTTTGGTACTCCTTGCCTACTGTTGCTCAATATGCAACCACCCGTAGCTGTATAGGCACGCTGGTTATTACTTTACAAAAGCGTTGCCAGTAATGATATTTCACAACGTCGCTAGTTGGCAAGGTTGCCGATCACCAGCGCGAAAACTTCGGATTTCAACTTCAATGACAATAATTGAGTTCAAATTCAATGTCCTATGACATTCCATGTCGTGTAATTTTAAGAAATTTCTATTTCAGTGCTGTTCAGAATTTTGTGTGACCCGAAAAATGTTGTAAAATTACATCACATATGATGGAACGAAAAAAAAGTATCTCATATGATGGAATTTTCAGTGCGAGTTGAATATTACACGTCTATAAACTTCAACAGACGTTTAAAATACGAAAGACCTGTAAAATATTTAAGACGTGTTATATTTAATTCACACTGAAAATTCCGTCATATGTGATGCTTCTTTTTATTTACATTACATGTGATGTAAATTTACATCAAATAATCACGTTCCGTGTCAAGTAATGTTTGTGTCATTAGAATTCAGTGCTGTTAAGGATTCAACTTTTTTTTATTTTGTAAATTTACATTAATAAATTGCGTTCCACGTCATGTAATTTTAAAGGTTTTCAATTTCAGTGTTGTTAGGGATTCAGATTTTTTTTCTGTGTAGAGTACCGCATTCATGGAATAATGATTGGACATGAGACGGGAAAATATACGAATAAAATCCCGAGTCAGGTTCAATCTATTAAACCAGGGTTTAAGGCTTACCTTTGGGATAATCGAGTGGAACCACCGACCCAACTCATCCTCGTCCCATCTACGCTGCCAGTTGACAAGAGAGTTTCTTCGAGCCAAGAAGTAAAATTCGTTGAATACGATTTCACGCTGGTAAATGTTGCCTTCCATCGCACCCACTTTTGCAAGGGAATCTGCCCTCTCATTGCCTGCTATTGAGCAATGTGAGGGGACCCAGATAAAGGTGATAGAAAAGCAACGTCTTGATAAAGTGGTCAATATATCTCGTATCATTTCGAGGAAGTACGGCGTGAATTTTCCTGGTTTTATAGAGCGGATTGCTTCAACAGAGCTGAGACTATCAGTTATAATATAGTAGTGTTCAATAGGTCGTGTGGCGATACTATTCAAAGCCCAGTGAATAGCTGGTAACTCTGCAACATATACAGAGCATGGTGACTGGAGACTGTGAGATGCGCTGGATATTTCGTTGAACACTCCAAATCCTGTTGTTTCCTCTATAAGTGATCCATCGGTAAAGTACATTTTATCAGCATCGACGTGTCTATATTTAGCTTCGAAAATTCTTGGAATCAGAAGAGGACGATGCGGATCCGGGATTCCACGAATTTCCTGCTGCATAGACAAATCAAACTGGACAGAAGAATGATCGTACACAGCAAATTTTTTTTTGCTGGAAACCAGCAAAATTTTGCTGGTTTTTGTCCCGCTGACTTTCCAGCAAAATTTCCAGCAATTTAAATTGCTGGAAAAAACAGCAAACGTTAATGCTGGTTTCCAGCAATTCAAATTGCTGGAAAATCAGCAATCCAGATTGCTGGAAACCAGCTATTTCTTTCAACACAACCGGCAGTATTTAGTATGAAATTTATATTTGAATTCAAAATTAAAGTTTAATGTTGGCTGTGCATACAGTAAGCAATAAAAACAATTATTTTCTCCCATTTTCAATAAGGGATTTATTCATTTAAAAAAAAAACAACTATTTTACAACCACTTTCTAACACCGGCTCTGGGGTGGCCGCTTTGTGCCAAAGTGTTGATCATCCGCCGCCTGTAAAAATAGTTTTGATTAGTATCTTCTATGGAATATCTACCTGTACAATAAAAATTTACCCTTGACTTGATGCCTGGTTGCTAGAATATAGAGGAAAATAAAATAATTATATCAATTTAATCAAAATTCATAAAATAAAATCTCACCTTGCTTCGGCGTACGAAACAAAAACAAACTCCAAATTGACAACTCGATTGCTGATTTTCCAGCAAACTAGATCAATTGCTGGAGAGTCCAGCAATTTGAAAACCGATTGCTGATTTTTCAGCAAAAATGACAAGCACATAACCGAATGCTGAAAAATCCAGCAATTCGAAAACCGATTGCTGGTTTCCAGCAAAAATTTCGATTGCTGAACGTTTCCAGCAATTTTTTTTGCTGGAAATCGAGGCAAAAATTTACAGTGTAGTCTGGGCTACAAACACGAGTTGGAGAATACGAAGAAGGGTTTACCTGCATTGACATGAGGATATGGTATATAGACATAAATCTGGTTTGAACATTTTGCTCAAGTAACCTTTCGAAATTTACAATCACCAATGGGTTCATGACCTCACACCTGATGAGGAACCGAAGTGATAGTAAATTGAATCGATCTTTCAAAGGGAGTATTCCTGCCAAAACTTCAAGACTCATGTTGTGTGTTGAGGGCATACAGCCCAAAGCGATACGGAGACAACGGTATTGGATACGCTCTAGTTTGATGAGGTGAGTTTTGGCAGCTGACTGGAAACAGAAGCTACCATATTCCATAACGGATAGAATAGTTGTTCGATACAATTTGATAAGATCTTCTGGATGGGCTCCCCACCAGGTGCCAGTAATTGATCGGAGAAAATTGATTCTTTGTTGGCATTTTCCTTTCAGATACTCAATGTGGGCTCTCCAGGTACACTTGGAATCAAACCAAACCCCAAGATACATGAAACTCCTCGATTGAGTGATCGTTCTGCCTAGGAGTTGAAGCTTAGGTTGAGCAGGTCTACGTTTCTTAGAGAAAACAACCATTTCCGTTTTCTGAGGGGAAAACTCAATCCCAAGCCCCAAAGCCCAGGAAGACAATCTGTCTAAAGTATCTTGTAAAGGCCTGTGCAGATGAGACTCAGTAGATCCTGTGACAGACACTACTCCGTCATCTGCAAGTTGTCTTAGAGTGCAGCCTTCAGAGAGACAGCTGTCGATGTCACTCACATAAAAGTTGTACAAAAGTGGACTCAAACATGAACCCTGTGGGAGGCCCATGTAAGATGTTCTTCTAACTGCAAAATCTCCGTGAGCAAAGTTCAAATGTTTCTCACAAAGTAAGCTGTATAAGATGTTGTTCAATAGAGGAGGCAGACCCCGGGAGTGCAACTTGTCTGACAAAACCTCTATTGAGACTGCATCAAAAGCTCCCTTTATGTCTAGAAACACTGAAGCCATTTGCTCACGTTTTGCGTACGCCATTTGTATCTCTGAAGACAGCAAAGCAAGGCAATCGTTTGTCCCTTTGCCCCTTCGAAACCCAAATTGAGTATCTGAAAGGAGACCATTTGTTTCTACCCATTTGTCCAAACGAAACAATATCATTTTCTCCATCAATTTGCGTATACAAGACAACATCGCTATTGGACGGTAAGAGTTGGGATCAGACGCTGGTTTTCCGGGCTTTTGGATAGCAATGACTCTCACTTGTCTCCAATCTTGGGGAACAATGTTATGCTCCAAGAATTGGTTAAATAAATTTAACAAGCGAAATTTTGCAGCATCCGGAAGGTTTTTCAACAAGTTAAATTTGATTTCATCAATTCCCGGAGCTGAATTGTTGCAAGAGAGGAGGGCAAGTGAGAATTCGACCATCGAAAAGCTTGAGTCTAGACCACTATCAGACCTATCAGGAGGCACGTTCCGGATTATTTTTTGCACAGGTGTAGAATCTGGACAGACTTTCCGTGCGAATTTAAATATCCACCTATGTGAATATTCCTCACTTTCATTTGTAGATGATCGATTACGCATGCTTCGTGCCAATTTCCACAAAGTACTTAAGGATGTTTCACGCGATAACCCACTGACAAAATTCCTCCAATACGCCTTTTTCTTCCCCTTGGTTAACTTTTTAAACTGATTTTCAAGGGAAACGTAAGCTTCAAAATGGACAAGAGTTCCATGTTTTCGAAATTCTTTAAATGCTGTTGATTTGTCCTTATAAAGCTTAGAACACTGAGGGTCCCACCATGGATTAGGAGGCCTTCGATGAGATGATTCTGGGATGGGTTTTGTTTGAGCGTCAACTGCACTATCGTGTATCAGACAAGAAAGAAAGTGGTACTCCTCCAAAGGAGGTAAAACGTGCATAGAGTCGATGGCGGTTTTAATTGTGTCCGAGTACTTTTTCCAGTCGATGTGTCTTGTAAGGTCATATGTCATATTTATTGTGTTCGAAGAGCTGACCCCATTGGTGATAGTAATTTCGATAGGTAAGTGATCACTACGTTACCATTCGGATCATGGACTACCTTCCACTGGCAATCAAATGATAGTGAATTTGAGCAGAGTGAGAGGTCAATTGCACTTTGTCTTGCAGGAGGTTTAGGTACCCGTGTTTTTTCACCCGTGTTCAATACTGTTAAATTGAAACTGTCGCAAATGTCATAGATAAGAGTAGAACGACTATCGTCAATTTGTTCTCCCCAGACAGTTCCATGTGAATTGAAGTCACCCAGGATCAACCTTGGCTCAGGGAGCACTGAGCACAGGTCCTCTAGGTGATTTCGATCCACTGCAACTCTCTGAGGCCAGTACAAACTGACAACACATAAGTCCTTACCTCTTATTGTTGTATGACATGCAACAGCTTCAATTCCGCCTGATAAAGGAAGGTGAATTCTATAAAAAGAGTGGCGCTTATTGATCCCCAAAAGCACCCCTCCATAAGAATCGTCACGATCCAGACGGATAATATTAAAATTGTGGAATGAGATGTTAGATTGAGAAGATAGCCAAGTTTCGGACAATGCAAAGATATCACAGTTTGTTTTATGAAGTAAATAATTCAATGAATCCAATTTTGGAATAAGACTACGACAATTCCACTGTAGTACAGTGATATCTCCGACCTCTCGGCGTAAATTAGCCATCGAGAGATACAAACACTGAAAGGAGGGGCCAAGTTTGCATCAATTGCTTTAAAAATGTCTTTAATACAGGAAGCATTGCAAATACAATGTCTTTCACGGGTTCTGATACATTAAAACACGAAAAAAATCCGTTCAAAATGTCAGTCAACTTAAAGAGCCCAGACTGAGTCGTTGATTCTGGCATCACGTTTGGGGTTTGGGTTTGCGAAGCTCCCGCAGCTGTTGGTTTATTCTGCAGTGGTACATTTCCGCGGAAACCTGGAGGAACTTGTTTTTCCTTTTCAGCAGCAGTCGACTTTTTCTCGTTTCTATTTGAAGAGACAACCGTAGCTATTTTAGCTGGTATTTTCGGAGAAGGCGCCTTTGTTCGCTTCCGAGAGCCTCCTGCAACGAAGACTGGCTGAACTTCATCAGCCGTATCTGTGTCTTCATTGTCAACTGACAGCACAGAAAAAATGTTACAGGTCTGAGGTTGGACCGGTGGAGAGGCGCTCTTTAATATGGCGGCATAAGAACGCTTGGAGCGTTCTTTTAAAGAGCGCCTCTGTTTATCCCAGCTTGCCTGAAATGCCTCGCAGGAGGAGATATCATGGGGTGAGCCCCCGCAATAGACGCATTTTTGCTCAACTGCTGAGCATGCTCCTTCCCCATGATTCTCCCCACAATGCAAGCATCGCTTCTTGTTGCAGCAATGCGAAGCAGTATGCCCCAACTTGATGCAATTCTTGCATTGCATTGGGCGAGGCACATAAAGGCGTACTGGAAGCCTTAAAATTCCGTCAATCAAGACGTAATGAGGGAGGGCTGTTCCTGCAAATGTAACCCGAATCGAGGCTGAAGGCGAATACTTGGTAACGCCATCAACGACGGAGGCAGTCATGAGTTGGCGACAATCCAAGATTCCGACCGAAGTCGAATCAAGGCTCTTGAACTTACCTACGCCGTGAGACTTAACGTATTCAGCCTCCAAACTCGATTCGGTGATCACACCCTCGATCTCTACGTCTCGAGATGGAATATAAAGCTGATACTCTAAATTAAAAAAATTACTGGCAAGAATTCCGTTTGCGGCCTTCCGGTCGGCCACAACAACGCGCAATTTGTTCGGACGTACTTTGGAAACACTGGTAACGGAGGGCCACCTAGCCAGATCTTTCGTGATCTGCACTAAATTTAATGGTTTTCCGTTAGTTTTGGGCCGGATGAAAACCACCCCCGGCCCAGAAGAGGATGAATTATCAGGATAAACTCGGAGTCGGGTTGTTTTTCCCGCAGCTGCAGATGGAGTAGCAATATCAACTGGCGGAGAAGGATGAGCATTCGAAGAACCAGCTACAGCTGAATCCTCCAGATGCTCCTCATCCTCATAGATGATTTGCTCACCATCCACCTCTGGCGGGTCCGACCCCCCGCCTTCGCTCATATTTCATGAAAATAAAAGCGAAGCTCAATTTGATCGAAATATATAATAGAGAAAAAATAGAATTAGAAATAGAGAAAAGTAAGAAAAGTATAACAAACTTGATTTTTGTTTTGATTGGCTCCTTCAGTGGTGATCCCAACCACGTGGTCCTTCTTCGAAGATGGCTGCCACGTCAAGTCTCGGCTCGAGCAAGAACGACCAGATTGATGATGATGATGAGTCAAACAATGGCGGCGGCCCTCGTGGTGACCAGTTGAGGGCAGTCAGCTAGCCAGAAAAAAACCTTTTTTTTTTGTCGACCAACACTATAATAGCACCACTTTGGCGAGCTGGGGTCTGCCTTTGGCAGAAAAACGTATAGCGCGGTACAAAACACCGTATTAAACGCCCGAACGGAACGAAACACCCGGATATATTGGACGAAATCTCGAAACGCGACTGTTCACTATGAGCGATACGAGACGAAATGATTTTTTTTTTATATAAAAAAAAGAAAGCGTGTTATAATACTACCCCAATCTACCTTAATAGAGAAAGCACTGCCATATAGGGTTACTTAACATATACAATTAAGCTAGAGAGAGAGAGACACGTCCGACCAGTCAATCACACAAAACTGTACTTTGTAATTGAGTCCCAAATATATATCTAAACCGTACGCACGTGAGTTTTATTACCGCTTACTGTAAAATACTACAACAAAATTTGCTCAGTATATATTTCTGAGCAAAAATCTTACCGCGAAATGTTGCATATCGCCAAAAAGACAAACCGCGGAGACTCATACCGCAAAATATAAAACCGCCAAACAAGACCATTTGCCAAATGGTAAACCGCCAAACCGACCAAACCGCCAATTGTCATGCCGCGTTTTAGGTCCTTTTGCCAAATGGTAAACCGCCAAAATAGCATACCGCCAAACACTATACCGCTGATGTGAAAACCGCGGACAGAGGTACAACCAAAGTTATCTCAAAAACGCTTCTCAGTTACGCAAAATGAGAAAAGGCAATAATCGTGTTTTGGGTTTTTTGGTAAACTTGGATTCCGTTATACACTTGGAACAAACTTTTCTTTTAAATCTTTTTCAAACTCATACTACTGAATATGGTTAATTAAAGTGTAAAGTAACGAAAGTATGGCATTTGGCATAAAGACCATTTGACATACACGCAGCGAAAAGATTTTTTTATTTCAAAGGAAAGTGCAGCGAAAACAAAGGAAAATTTCCTTTGATTTTGGGATAAATAAAAATTTCTTTGTTTCAAATGCATTTTCGTTTGTTTCAAAGAATTTTTCTTTTGAAAAATCTTTGATTCAAAATATTGATACTTTGAAACAAAAAACAGTTTCTTTTGATTCAAGGTTGCTTTCTTTTGCCACAAGATAATTTAATTTAGATTTAAAAGCATTTATTCATTGAACCATTTTCTATTTATTCCAATTGGAAGCATTATTTTCTGTTGTTTTGAAATTACTATTAGGAATTTCAAATAATAAAAAGAAAGGATTTCAAATTTAAAATTTATTTTTAAATGGTCATTTGGCATAATGGCCATTTAGATAGACTTTGTATAAGGTTCAACTTTAATTTTTGCGGCGTTGCCCTAAACATCAAGGATGCAGGGGGTAAAGCAGCCCAAAGCCTCGCACGCGCCCGTGTCTGTTATAGTAGTTAAATATTGCGGTTACTGGGAAAATTTCTAATCGCGCGACGGTAGCCTTCCGTGCGGTAGGCTAGCCGGAGCAGTAAACACAGTTAAAAAATTCACTCTTACTCACTAATTTCATTGAAAAGTGAAGAAGTAAATTCTTGAATCAATCATCAAATCATAATTTTGCAAGAGAGGACAAAACATGAAGTCATCGGAATGAAATATTATTATTCTTAGTATTCATTGAGATTGAATTAATTACGAGCGTTAACATCCCAGACAAAACAAAAAACAATCTACATTATTGAAAACACATTTTCCATAGCCTGAGAATTAACGAATTTGGCATGACGAAGACTTTTGATGGGAAAAATGCGTCTTTGATACTTTATATGCTGGTCGAATTAAATTATGTTGTCGTTAAAACGTAACAAATCGTATATGAGAAGTTAAAAAAAGGAATTGTGTACGGTGAATAACCTATTATAGGAAAAAATACCATGCGCATCGCAATAAAAAGAACTGCGCACTCATAACTGCGAAATTTGTGCGATCTGTCAAATCAGTATAAAATCTGACGGTTTTCTACACGCTAACCGCTTTTCAGTTAAACTTTATACGGATAACTCCGACTACAAAACATGCACAAAATCCAACATTCAATGAATGATCGCTACCGTGTCGTCGAATTCTAAACTTATTTAAACAACTACAGGTTTTCATTTTTTTTTCGTGAATTTGTCCGCTGATTGCCCGCATCGCAAACAGGTTTTTTTTTATTATTCATTTTTTCGTTATTTTGACCGCTGATTGACCAAGCTCAAGGCAAACACAATTTTTTGATTTATAAACAATAGATAATCCGATGATAATATTTGGTATACATGTTTGTTTGACAACTTTTTATTAAATCATCTTTCAATGTTTTCCGCTTGTTCATCCGATTTAATTTCAGTCGATAAATAATCCTTAAATCTTGCACAAAAAAAATCCCCAGCACTGTTTTCTGGCTCAATGTTCAAGCTCTAAAGTGAACGCTCCTTCAATCCAACAAAACAACATTGAACTCGATGCCCGAAGGATCGCGATAAACGGTATGAATGACTTGAATTTCGTTAATAATTAGTTAGTTTTCTAACTAGAAACACGATTCACCAAAGCATTGAAATAAATTGCACCTAATCATAAATTCATATGACCAGCTAAAAAAATTATCTGTTTGAACTATAACAACAATCACAATACCTTCCTTGATTGAGTTTTCAATAAGAAAGGTAAAAGCTCTGCACTGAACCAAACCTGGCTATGAAATTTAAAAGATCGATCCAATAAATCTTATAGTTCTGGTACTAATAGAAGCTATAGATAAATCCAATAAAAATTATAAGAAAGTCCAATGGATTACAAAAATTATCTGTGCCAAGCAAAGCATACAAGAATTTCCTATAAATTTCATCAGTTTGAAAAAAAGGTCATTTGGCGGGATAATTCGTCCTTTCCGTGTACTTGAGTTCGTTTCAAGTTTGTTGGTTTTTCGATTGGTAAGTAAATTGTTTTCAATGTGATTATCGAAATAGAAATTGCTAAATTTCAAAATGCGCCGTGGAAATTGATGATATATGTATCCTTCTTTAGGTAAATCTTTGTATCCCAGAGGGGGAGCAGCCCAGAAGAAAAACTCCGGATTTGAGCGACTGCGAGTACGATTTTATACTACAACAGAACAGGTAATCCGTGATTTTAAAAATTAATTTATGTTGAAATTGAAATTGTGGTTTGCTTTTAGATTACATCAAATTGTCAGAATAGTCGGAAAAAAATAAAGCTAATGCAGTCTACAGACGGAAACACCAGATAGCAATACTAAATGTGGTCAGCGGCCAACACCTTAACCACAACCGATTTCAACGAAAAATTTGAGCATATCCCAGATGAACTGTCGGTACATTGCTAGTCCTCCAGAAAGCAGTGAATTGTGTGTGAAATTGGCGATCGAGTTTGTTTGGTAGACGAGAATAAAATGTATTAACCATCAATAAAAACTTCAAATAATTATTCAACTTGGAAATAAATTTGAATAAAACTAATAAACTGAACGAGCATATTTTATTACGCGATAAAATCATTCATTTCATTACATTGAACAATAAATTTTATGAATTTGGCTTGCTTTAAAATTCATTGGAATTCCTATAAATTCAATCCTTTCTCTATTGATAAAAAGTATTGGATTTTCTAGTAGTGCGAAAATACTAGAATTTCTAATAAAGCTTATAGCCCGATTTTGTTCAGTGTGGGACAAAATGCTTGGATCGATTGGAATCGATTTTGACAGTTCTTTTGCTCGATGGGAGTTATTAAGCAAACACTAGCGACACCATGTCCTCCATAGAAAAGTTTCGATTAGTTAGGGAGCTTTTGGAAAGCTTTTGAAAACGGCCATACATTTGTCCTAACTCCGAAACGTCAAAAAATTTACCTGGCAAGGCGGATTGGAATTTTGTGTTTCAGATGTCACTTCTCTTTTATACAGGTTCACTATATAATGTAGAACACTGCTCATTTTTTCCTTGAATACTGTAATTTTTTTTACAGTGGTACCCTACGGGAGCCCAAATCAGCTATCGCAGAAATAGAAAAAAAGAGTGGATCAGCAATACTTCCTAAATTGAAACGCTGCATGTTTGTCGTGTACCTTTAGTTCTCTCATTTGCCAATTGACGCATGTCATTTTCGTGGCGCTGTGATCTGCGGAACATTTTTTGCCTCTTCATCGCCCGCAGAGCGAAAAAAGAGACGTCTTCGTTCGCTGGTACGTCGGTCGCCATCATTTTGTTCAAATATTCGATTCCAATTACAAAAGCTTAAAGCTGGTGGATAGTTTTCAAATTATTTGAAATTACTTGTCGAGAAGTTAGACACCCCGTAAAGCCAACGATTAATCGGTATCGAAAGTGTATCGCGCTGGGATCTTGATTCCAATATCCGCGTGAAAATTATCCGCAGTGCTGAACGTGAAAAAAGAGGAAGGTGTAAAGTCCGTCAGCTAAAGAGGTGACAAAGATGGCTGCTCTACCCCGTAGAATAATCAAAGAAACTCAACGTTTGATGCAGGAACCTGTGCCTGGGATCAGCGCTGTTCCGGACGAGCAAAATGCGCGATATTTTCACGTGATTGTATTTGGCCCCGAAGATTCACCCTTCGAGGGTGGTCTTTTTAAGCTGGAACTATTCCTGCCGGAAGATTATCCGATGTCGGCACCGAAAGTACGATTTATCACTAAAATCTATCATCCAAACATCGATCGATTGGGTCGAATTTGCCTGGACATCCTGAAAGACAAATGGAGCCCAGCACTGCAGATCCGTACCGTTTTGCTGTCCATCCAAGCCTTGCTAAGTGCCCCGAACCCAGATGATCCATTAGCCAACGACGTAGCCGAGCTATGGAAAGTCAACGAGGCAGAGGCAATCCGAAACGCTAAAGAGTGGACACAGCGATACGCTATTGTGGATAATTAAAATAAACAAGAGTTCGAGGAAATTAAGCAAGATCAATAACCGTTGAATGTGTAGAACTGGCGCGACTTTTATTAAATTAATTTTACAAACAAGAACATTAACAAATTTCACTTGAGAATAAAGAAATCAGCAAAATGAGATATATTCCGACCCCAGAAGAGAATGTATGCAACCCAATGCAGCGAATAATTAGAAGAAAAAAAAACAAAAATTGGACCTTTTCGGCGTTTGTTGTTATCGATGGAAATTGCAGGCAATCTTTCATTCTTATGTTTGCCCAAATCTGCTCCAAAGATTGCGTTCATCAATCTCGATATATCGGCATCAGAATCGAGCCTTCAAATTCTTGAACGATGGCAACAAATAAAAACATACACCCCGAGAGCCGTGAAAGAAGAGAACAGCTGAACTGCAGCAGACAACAAAGAGCAAAACAACATCAATGCGTGTGAAAATTCTTCGGTTACAAAAAGAAAGCTGGAGGTCAGTGTTAGTCGTAGCCGTAGCCCGCCGCAGGCCAGGGGAGCAGCGAGGGAGAAGGGAAAGCACTTTTGATTGATTTTTCTACAGCACTCGCAAACTCATGCATTGCCACTGCCTGCTGCTGCTGTCCGTATTGTTGTTTCGAGAAGGTTCCTACTCATCAGTGGCAAAACAGAAGCAACAGTATAATAGTAACAACAACAGTAACGTCGAAAAAGGCAACGTTTTAATCGCGAAATGCGCCACCACCAAACACCATCACCACCATCCCTCTCATTCGCTGTCCCTGCTTTGGAGAAAATTGAAAGGTAAGTTGAACCGTTTTTGAAAATAGTCTGACAATATCATTTGAGCCCTTTTTCGTTTATCATGCAATGGAAACATGTTGGTTAAGGTGGTTGAGATCCTTTTCTTGATTTGGTTGTAGTAAACATAAGTCCATCGCTCGTTGTTAGTAAGTTTACAAAAATACTGTAAAGCTTAAACTTCGTATCAAGATTTCATCTTGGAAGTCATTTGATAAAGATTTCGTGGTTTTCACCTTCATTAAAGCCCACATTTTAAAAAAATCAACCGAGGGATCTTTTCTTGGTTTTGTAGTAGTGTTTATGTTGAGACTTTCATTGTTTTTGGGTTTACAATGCTTTTTCGTTAAACTGCAAGTCAAAACCTCTTTAAATCTTGGGTCAAGTTAATACATTTTGGAAGTCATTTTATGAAGATTGTAATGTATACTTACAGATTTTATCTACTTCCTATTCATAAACATAGACGTATACGAAACAATCGGCAAGAGCCAATATTATCCAGAAAAATTTTATCCCCTAGTCCTCCTAGTTCAGTGAAACAGTTTTTGGTACTCCTATTAATAAATAAACGTTGGTTGATTCAGTAATATTTTAGTGGGCTTTTCTGCTACATGATTTAAGGTTCACTCTAGCTTTCAATATAGATAACTACAAAACGAGAGTGGTCGGAGACTGCACATCTTCCAATGCACTCCAGAACAGATCCCATTTAAAACCCGAACTAATTGATTTTCTAGAACTTACATATAAAAAAAATCCTTTTATTTTTGAAGTTGTTCAACTTAACTTCCACGTATAAGAACAGAAATTATCAATGAGTTCATTAGATAACACTTACATATTTACTACCTTACCTAATGATTTTCTCCCTTATTTGCTTACTTATTTAATTAGTTCCTTACATATTTACTTACTTGATCTCTTGCGTATTTACTTATTTACTTGCTTACTTACTTACCTGTTAAATTATTTACTTATTTACTTACTGATTTGCACATTTATTTATTCCATTAATTATTCACCTACTTTCCTTTTTACTTACTTACTTAGTTACGTATTGGCTTACTTACTTATTTCCTTATTTATTTTATAACTTTCTTAATTTACTTACTAACATATTTACTTACGGTCTTGCATCAGTTGTGACTAGTGGACGTGTTTTTTTTTTCTACTATTGCACCGGGAAAAAGTTTAGTGCGAGAAGTTTTGTTACCCAGCAAATCCGGGTGTGAACACCGTGGGGTTGTTAGATTCCCGATAAGACCTAGGTGAGTGAGTCTGGATTGTCGCTATCGGATCACCATCGAATCCGATCAGACCAGTTCATCGCTTTTGTCTCCATCATCGCCATCTTCATCTTACCGGTTGAAGACAAAAGACCTTGCTGTTGTGGTTAATCGACGTCGACCAGCAAAAAACCACGTTGTTGGCGGGATTGGTACAGTGCGTACCAGATAAGTATCGACGTTTTATTTTTTTCTTTCTTTCTCCAAAAATTGGCTGTTGTATCCTTTTTTTTTTTTTTTTTTTTTAAACATTTTCCTCCATTATCAGAACTGAATTTTTTTCACCATTATCATAATTTTATTTACATCACAGTTTAATTAATTTTTATTAGCAATATATTTAATAAATCTGGTTTCGCTCTCTACCCAAACCCGTTATGCCGGAACGCAACCGCATAACGGATGACGACGGCGAGGACGATAAACATCCTCCTTTTCGGGAAGAATCATTGTCCCAGGAATTAAGAATGGAAAGTTATTCCCCCAATCCCCCCATGTACGTTTCGGACACGGAAGATTCCCCTTCCCCCGTTTCCCAACCAATTGAAAAACCCTTTCTATTCGGCACTCCCTCTTCTTCCACAAATCAAGCTAATTCCTCCCCTGAAAATGTTACAACATTGCCGAAACTTCCCCCTCGTCGTCGGGTTAACCAGAATGAATCGACGGGACCCTGGGTAGTGTATTTCCGGTCCAAATCGAAACCCCTAAATGTCATTTCAATTTCCCGAGACCTCGACCGATCGTACTCTTCCGTAGTCAGCTACCAGCCGATGAGTCGGAACAAAATGCGCGTTGTTGTTGGTAGCTTGAAGGAAGCAAACGCCATTGCTTGTGACGAGAGGTTTACGATCGAGTACCGCGTTTACGTTCCCGCTCGTGACGTGGAAATCGACGGAGTGGTAACCGAAGAGGGTTTGACCGTCGATGACCTAATGGAATCAGGGGTTGGCCGATTCAAGGATCCTGCTCTTCCAACGGTCAAGGTGTTGGATGCGCGTCAACTAAAGTCAGCATCTGGCGAGGGGGAAAAACGGAAGTTTTCCCTGTCGAACTCTTTTCGGGTTACCTTTTCCGGCACTGCACTTCCTGATTACGTTGCGATCGGGAAGGTTCGTCTACCTGTGAGACTTTATGTGCCTTCGGTCATGTTCTGCCAGAATTGCAAGCAGTTGGATCATACGGCCGCCTACTGCTGCAATCAGGCACGCTGCTCTAAGTGCGGGGAGAAGCATGAGGAAGCTTCGTGTACAACACCAGCAGCAAACAGGTGTTTATATTGCACTGGGGAAGCATCCCATGCTCTCTCGGCGTGCCCTAAGTACATATCGCGCCGGGAAAAAATCAAGACTTCTCTGAAAAATCGAGTAAAAATGTCCTATAGAGACATGGTTCTGAAGTCTTTGCCAATCGTCTCAGAGAACCAGTTTGACCTTCTAAGCGAAAATGAGTCCGGAGGGGAGGATCCATGTGAAGGAACATCAACTGGGCCATTTTTAAAAAATAATGTTTCACAGGCTCCAAAAAGGAAACGCATTACTAAAACACAAACCGGATTAGCTGCCAGCAAAATTAAAATTAAAAGAAATCCTCAAAGTGGAAATAGTAATTCTGCCCCTCCTATTCAGAGTCCTCCGGGTTTTAATCCGTCCCCGAAGGACTTTCCTCCACTTTCCGGGAAGTCAAAACCCCAGGCTTTCCTTCAGAATTCCGGCCCATCAGTAGCTAACAGGAATGCAACAATTCCCAGAGAAACTGCATCTGATCCATCGACGAATGGTTTTCCCAGCTTTTCGGCTGATGGTAAGATGAAATTCTCGGAAATTGTTGCGTTCATCCTGGACTTTTTCAGTGTACCAGCAGGATGGAGGACTATGATAAATATGTTTGTACCCCTTTTGAGAGAATTCTTGAAAAAGAAAGCTCTCACTATGACCCTCATCGCAGAAGCAATTTCTTTCGATGGATAATTCATCCAATGAGGGGAGAGAAATTGTTTCTGTATTGCAATGGAACTGCAGAAGTATTTTACCAAAATTAGACTCATTTAAAATATTGGTACACAATTTGAATTGTGATGTGTTCGCCTTATGCGAAACTTGGCTTTCTCCAAACGTAGATTTCACCTTCCACAGCCACAACATAATTCGCCTGGATCGTGATGGTCAAAGAGGGGGTGGCGTTCTTTTGGGGATCAAGAAATGCCACTCGTTCTATCGTATTCCACTACAACCATCTCCGGGTATTGAAGTCGTTAGTTGCCAAGCTAGAATAAAAGGTCAAGACCTTTGTCTAGCCTCGGTTTATATTCCGCCATCTTCAAGCGTTAGCCGGAACCAATTGGCGAATATTATTTCACTTCTCCCAGAACCCCGGCTAGTTCTGGGAGACTTCAACTCCCACGGCGTGGGCTGGGGTAGCTCACGTGATGATGATCGTGCTAACATTATTTATGAGCTGTGCGACGACTTCAACATGACTGTCTTAAACAATGGGGAAGTGACTCGAATTAATGGATCCCAATCACAGCATAGTATTTTAGACCTTTCTTTAGCCTCTTCCTCTCTGAGTTTGGATTGTACGTGGAAGGTAATCCAAGACCCTCAGGGAAGCGATCATTTGCCTATCAATATTTCTATCATCAGTGGTCGTAGTCCACCCGAAGAGATCAATATTCCTTATGACCTCACAAGGAATATAGATTGGAAAAAGTATGCATCGGGTGTCATTGAAGCCATCGATTCAACAGACGAACTACCTCCGGAAGCAGAGTACAGTTTTATATCCGGGACAATTGTAGACTGCGCAATCGAGGCACAGATCAGACGGAATGAAAGCTCGACGATACAAAAACGGCCTCCCACTCCGTGGTGGGATGGAGATTGCTCGCGCGCGCGAGCTGAAAAGTGCAAGGCGTTTGTCGAGTTTCGCAGAACCGGATTGCCAGAGAAGTTCCAATGTTACCTGGCCTTGGAACGCAAGTTCAAGAACCTGATCAGGGGCAAGAAACGTGGATACTGGCGGCGATTCGTGGATGGGTTATCTCGAGAAACGTCTCTGCGCACACTTTGGCAAACAGCACGAAACATGCGTAATCACACTCCCTCGAACGAAAGTGAGGAAAGTTCGAGTCGATGGCTATTAAAGTTCGCGAAAAAGGTCTGCCCGGACGCAGCACCAGCTCTGAAAATATATCGGGATACAGAGAATAGCTCCGAAACCGAGGATAAATTCTCGATGGTCGAACTTTCACTTGCGCTCTGGTCCTGCAACAATTCAGCTCCCGGACTGGACAGAATCAAATTCAACTTGTTGAAGAATCTGCCAGATCCCGCTAAAAAACGTCTATTGAATTTATTCAATAAGTGTTTGGAACTGAACATTGTTCCGCATGACTGGAGACAAGTGAAAGTCATCGCCATACAAAAACCGGGAAAACCAGCTTCTGAATACAATTCGTATAGGCCGATTGCAATGCTCTCGTGTCTCCGGAAATTGCTCGAAAAAATGATTCTCTTTCGGCTGGATAAATGGGTTGAATCAAACAATCTGTTGTCAAGTACACAATTTGGATTCCGTAGAGGCAAGGGCACGAACGACTGTCTAGCATTACTTTCATCAGACATTCAATTGGCGTTTGCCCAAAAAGAGCAGATGGGGGCAGTATTCCTGGACATCAAAGGGGCATTCGATTCGGTGTCCATAGAAGTGCTATCTAGTAATCTTAACTCTTGCGGACTTTCACCAATTTTGAACAATTTTCTATATAACCTGTTGTCTGAAAAAATCATGCATTTTAGCCATGGAGAAACCAAAGTTGAACGAATTAGTTACATGGGTCTACCCCAAGGCTCATGTTTAAGCCCCCTGCTATACAACTTTTATGTCCGAGAAATCGATAGTTGTATGGCACAAAATTGCACGCTACGACAGCTTGCGGATGACTGTGTTATTCATATCACAGGTAAAACAGACACTCAAATAAAACCTCCTTTGCAAGAAACTCTAAATAACTTATCACACTGGGCCAGGAATCTAGGTATCGAGTTTTCGCCTAGTAAAACCGAGTTAGTAGTTTTTTCAAGGATGCATTCCCCTCCTCAAATAGAGCTCCTTATGATGGGTAGAACTCTAACTCAATCTCTTAGTTTTAAATATTTGGGTGTCTGGTTCGACTCTAAATGCCTCTGGGGAAAACATATTAGGTACTTGACACAAAAATGCCAAAAGAGAATCAATTTTCTTCGAACGATTACTGGAACCTGGTGGGGTGCTCATCCACAGGACCTCATCAGGTTATACCAAACAACGATACTGTCGGTCATAGAATATGGAAGCTTTTGCTTTGAGTCCGCCGCGAAAACCCACTTGATTAAACTAGAACGAATACAGTATCGTTGTTTGCGTATTGCCATGGGTTTTATGCAATCGACACATACGATGAGTCTCGAAGTACTGGCGGGAGTAATGCCGTTGAAAAATCGGTTCTTCGATTTATCGCTACGTTTCCTAATTCGAAGTGAAACTATGAATCCTTTGGTGATAGAAAATTTGGAAAGGCTTATGAATATTAATTCGCAAGTAAAATATGTAAATAATTATAAAACTTTAAGTCAATTAGAAATAAATCCTTCTTTATTAAATTCGGACACGAGTCACTTTTACCCAATTAGCAGTTCCTTGATAAAATTCGATCTGTCCATGACCGCTGACATCCGTGGAATACCAGATCACGTCCGACCCAACATCATTCCTTCAATCTTTGCTTCAAAAGTACGTGAAATTGATCCTATAAAAATGTTCTTTACTGATGGTTCTAGAATCGACAACGCGACTGGCTTCGCAGTGTATAATGAGGGCTTTGAAGCTTCGTTCAAGCTTCGAGAGCCATGCTCCGTTTACACTGCTGAGCTAGCCGCTATTTACTGCACCTTGGAACACATTCGCACACTGCCCGTAGACCACTATTTCATCTATTCGGATAGTCTCAGCTCCGTTGAGGCGATTCGATCGATGAAACTGATGAAGCGCTCTTCCCATTTCTTGCTGGAAATTTCAGGGATATTGGGCGCTCTGATCGAAAATTCGTATAGGATTACCTTAGCTTGGATCCCGTCTCATTGTCTTATACAAGGCAATGAGAAGGCGGACTCATTGGCTAAGGTGGGCGCGTTACAAGGTGAAATCTTTGAGAGGATAATAACTTACAATGAATATTTTTCAATACCTCGCACTTTAGCGATTAACGCTTGGCAGTCTAGCTGGGACAATGGCACAAAGGGACGTTGGCTCCATACGATTATCCCTAAGGTTCCGACGAAGGCATGGTTCAAGCATTTTAACTTAAGTCGCGACTTCATTCGCGTGATTTCTCGGCTCATGTCAAATCACTGCCGGCTTGACGCGCACTTGTTTCGTATTAATCTCGCTGCAACCAATGTTTGCGTTTGTGGGGATGGCTACCACGACATCGATCATGTTGTATGGACGTGTGAAAGGTATGGTCAAACGAGGGCTTGGCTACTGGATACCCTTAGGGCCCGAGGTAGATTACCTGGTGTTCCAATTCGAGACATTCTGGCAAACTTAGATTTTGGATATTTGTTCCCAATTTACAAATATCTCAAGCTGTCTGATTCGGTCGTTTAGTCTGCTTACCCACGTAAACTTTCCCCTTGTGTGTTCTTCATTTAATGTATGTTTTGTTGTTTATTTATTAGTACCACCTCTCATCCAACGGGTTCGACACATTCCTGAAGAAGGTTGGCCAGAAGGTCGGAAACCGATATCAAACCGTAGCTACCGAAACCACAGCTACAGGAGGCCACCACCGGACCCTAATGGAAAACTGATGTTGGAGAATAACCCCTATAAACCCCTTCCTTTTTCATTATTTAAAGTTTTTTTTTTTTTAACTGTTGAGTCGCCGCGACTATTACGGCCCCCTTCCCTACTAACCAGTGAAACAGATACCCTCGGCACATTTAGACTTTATAAAAGTAAAAGGCCTTTAATAAACTAGTTGTAAATAAAAAAAAAAATATTTACTTACTTACTTATTTTATTAATTGGTTATTTGCTTCATTATTTATTTACATACTTACTCACTTTCTAACCTACTCAAAAATTTCTTGAAGACCATCCTTGCTCAGAAATCATCCTAAGATTTGCTACAAAATATGTTACTTAAATGTTCTTTTTTTCTATTTGAGTCAAACTGCTGTTCCACCATGGGTGCACGGAATAACCGCAGTTTCAGCCTTAGTCCGTGCTTACATACATTAGCGTAATTATTAGTTCGACAAATTTCCAATGCAGCGTTCATCATGAACTGTTATGAAGTGAACGTATTGCGTCTGTTGATGAAAGTAAATTTTGGAAGAACGAATCAACCAGGTGGACTAGTTTACTACAGAAATTCTGGCATCCGTGCATATACCTGTGCAGCTAGCAACATTTTGACGTTCTTATAATATGCCTAGTCAGTTATATGAGGAATCACATTTTCTCGATTTTCGGTTGATTTTTCCCATTAGATAACTGGCGCTTATTTAATCAATTGATGATCATTTTTTATTTATAAAAGCTTTAAAATGACCTTCCAAACTCGCTATCGTGCTTTTTACAACTGATATCACTAGAATTTAACGTTTCAAGGCCGCTTACTACGCTATGCTGTCTTCTGTCTTCCTTCTCTTAAATTTCGCCGTCAGCTTGCCGCAGTTTTTTAAACGCTACAAAACGAAAAAAAGAATAACAAATATATAGTCAAAACACGGTCGATGGTGTAACCTCAGAACGTGCCACATTAGGTATTACCTAATAGGCGTATGCTTCAACGTATGCTTGCCTGTTATGGGATTATCGTATTATTTTTAGTTACTTCCTCTGTTTTTTAATCGATACCGTTGAAATAACTTGCCAATTCGTAGAGGCATAATGATGATTTTTAACAGTATTTTTATCTTCTTTTGAAAGGTCTCAGAACAAAAGTTTACGTACTTTTTAACTTTTTTTTGTTGAAAATGAAAGATTTGTGTACGCAAAACCTTAATTGAATAATTAGCTTTTCTAAACGGCTCAACGGCATTCTCTTGATATTATCAAATTTTGGTGTAATCCCTAGATGTACGTATTATTTAAGATTCTTGTTTTTCCGTTTTATAGTTTCCATTACATTTTTCAACTCCCAACTTTCTTGCAGATCAAACGTCGCATCGAATACTTTGAATCATCCCGGCACGAATTGCTACAAGAACCGACTATCTGACCGACACCGACGGAAACAAGTTTCAATCTTTGGATCTTAGACCAGCTTATTTTTCACGCGATGCGTCGTTTTAAGTCTAATAGAAATAATAAATATAGTGGATGAAACATCATATTTAAACCAGCAACAACATCTCAGCCGACCCACAGTAACAAAAAAAAATACATCTCGTACTCGATTTGATTATCACCGAATGCGATCTGAAATGTCCTGTATCTGTATTCACATTCACAATTCATAAGTGGTTTTTCGAAGAGTTATGAAGAACAAGGACGAAAACGTGATTATTCCAGCTAGTACTAGACTAGGCTAGAGTCATTTCCCCATTCTCTCTGAATGTTCTCATGTTTTTGTGTGCGTCTAAAAGACTTTGTTTTTTTTTACTTTGGTTTCGTTTTCGTTTTTCATCTTTGTTCCGACGTTGCGTATAGATATCCCGAAATAATTAAAAAAAAGCCGCATTACTTGTATTTGCAAACATGATTCTAGATGTTTGAGCAAACAAAGGCTAAAAATCTACAATAGCAACATAGAGGAAAAAAACAAAAAAAAAGGAAGCAAAAACTACACTAAAGCTATTACGACTAAAAGGTGAAACACAGTTTAAGTAATCGAAGGAGTATAAATATTACTACTACTATTAATTAATCAGCTCTATTTAGAAAATCCAATACAATTGAGTAAGAACAAAAGAGAGTGTAAAACTGCAAGATTAATTATAACGATAAATTTATTATTACTGCAAGCAGATATAAGGATTGTACATTAGAAAATGGAATAAAATCACTTTAGAAAAATTAAGCCGTTTCATATTTAGTTCTATACATTCCGAACATAGTTCCAAAACAGTTAGAAACAAAATTAACCGTACACCCATTTAATTTTCATAATGACTGAATTTAGAGGCATTGAATTAAAATTCAATAAAATCTTCTTTTTATTTTCTTACAATTAACACTCGAAGGCACCTAACGTGCGTTTTAGTTACACCAAAGGCCAGGTCCAGAAAAAGTAGAATCGTCTGATCCTGCACCTTATTAATTCATATAGTATTCCGTCTCACGACATAACTTGACGAACATAATTCCTAAAATTCACTCGGTCCAAGGCAACCGTTCAATAATTTCTCGGACACCTCACGTTCGCCAGATCACGCTCCACTTGGTCTAACCACCTCGCTCTTTGCGCCCCTGCTCGTCTTGTTCCTACCGGATTCGTAGCGAACACCTGTTTTGCAGGACAGTCATCCGGCATTCTCGCAACATGTCCCGCCCAGCGTATCCGGCCAGCCTTCACCACCTTCTGGATACTGGGTTCGCCGTAGAGTTGCGCGAGTTCGTGGTTCATCTTTCGCCTCCACACTCCGATCTCCTGTACGCCGCCAAAGATGGTTCTTAGCACTCGTCGCTCGAATACTCTGAGTGTACGCAGGTCCTCCTTGAGCCATATCCATGTCTCGTGCCCGTAGAGAACAACCGGTCTAATGATCGTCATATACAGGTTACACTCCGTGCGAGGGCTAAGTCTTCTCGACCGCAGTTGCTTGTGGAGTCCATAGTAGGCACGACTTCTGCTGATAATTCGCCTAATTGCTGGACAAGCGGGTTCGAGCGGTCTCGGATCCGCAGGCCAGCATGTACTTCGTCTTGGACGTATTAATCATCAACCCAATCCTTGCTTCGCGTTTCAGTTTGCGGTAGATCTCTTCCACCGCCGCAGATTATCTGTCGACTATATCAATGTCATCGGCAAAGCCGATAAGTTGACTCGAAATCGTGCCCCGCATTTCGTCCACCGCTCGTCGAATAACACCGTCTAGCGCCACGTTGAACATCATGCAGGATAGACCATGTCGAAGCACCCTGCGCGATTCGAATGAATTCGACAATTCACCCGAAATCCGCACACAGCACTGCGTTCCATCCATGGTCGCCTTCATCAGTCTGATCCGCTTCCCGGAAAAGCCGTTCTCGTCCATGATTTTCCATAGCTCGTTACGGTCGATCGTGTCGTATGCGGCTTTGAAGTCGATGAATAGATGGTGCGTAGGGACTTCGTGTTCACGGCATTTTCGGAGGATTTGCCGTAATGTGAATATCTGGTCCGTCGTTGACCGTCCCTCCATGAAGCCGGCCTGATGACTTCCCACGAATCTGTTTGCTTGTGGCGTTAGGCGGCGGAGTAGGATTCGGGACAAAACTTTATAGGCGGCATTGAGGACAGTGATCGCTCGGTAGTTTTCACAGTCCAATTTGTCGCCCTTCTTGTAGATGGGGCATATTACCCCCTCCTTCCACTCCTCCAGTAGCTGTTCTATGTCCCAGATCCGGACTATCAACCGGTGTAGACAATCGGCCAACTTGTCCGGGCCCATTTTGATGAGTTCAGCTGCGATGCCATCCATTTGGAGTGGCTCCGCTGTCGGTGATTTTCCACATTTCGACGAGTGCCTCTTTGCACTATTGCCACCCGCGCGGCATTCTCTTCGTCCATCACCCTGCTACACTCCTCGTCGAACCAGTCGTTCCGTCGAGTTCGGTCCACATAACCGATGACGTTCTCCGCAGCACTGTTGATGGCTGTCTTGATGGTATCCCAACAGTTCTCGAGAGAGGCTTCGTCAAGCTCGCCCTCTGCCGGCAGCGCTGCTTCGACCGATTGTGCGTCGTCTGCCGCGACCTCAGGTTGCTTCAGTCGTGCGATATTTAACCGAAGCGGGCGCCGGTTTCGTGTGTTGTTCATAACGGAGAGTTTAGGGCGCATCTTCACCATCACCAGATAATGGTCTGACTCGATGTTGGCGCCTCGACAGGATCTGACGTCGATGATGTCCGAGAAGTGTCGGCTGTCTATCAAAACGTGGTCGATCTGTGATTGCGTTTCGTACGGTGATCTCCAGGTGTACTTGTGTAGGAGGCGGTGCTGGAAAAAGGTACTACGTACGGCCATTCGTTTGGAGGCGGCGAAATCAATAAGTCTGAGGCCGTTTTCGTTGGTCAGCTGGTTCGCACTGAACCTTCCAATTGTCGGTTTAAATTCCTCCTCCTGGCCTACCTGAGCATTGAAATCCCCGATGACGATCTTGATATCATGTTTTGGGCAACGGTCCAGCTGCGCGTAAAATTCGTCTTTGTCGTCACCGGTATTTCCGAGGTGAGGGCTGTGCACGTTGATGATGCTGATGTTGAAGAACCGGCCCTTGATTCTCAACCGGCACATTCGTGAGTTGATCGGCCACCACCCGATCACGCGCTTTTGCATCTTTCCCATAACTATAAAAGCTGTTCCAAGCTCATGTGTGTTGCCGCAGCTCTTGTAGATGGCACGACCATCTGGGTACGTTCGTACCGTGGATCCCTACCAGCATACCTCCTGCAGCGCTACGATGTCGAATTTGCGGCTCTTTAATTCGTTGGAGAGCACGTGGGTACTGCCCACAAAATTTAGAGATCGGCAGTTCCATGTTTCAAGTTTCCAATCGCTAGTCCCTTTTCGTCGCGTAGGTCTTTGCCGATTTCCATCCGAAATTTGTTGTTCGTTGTTCTTTGCTTATGTTTTTTGTAGTCACGGGCTCGCAAGGCCCGCAGCTAACCCCACTATCTCGCAGGAGGACCGTCGTGATGTTGCTGTTTTGGGTCCCGAACACCACCAGGACGTTGTTGCACTCCGCACGCCGCCCCTGACATGGAGAACAGACGCGTACGAAGCCCCCAAACTCAGTCTGCATGCGACCAAAGCATCCACCGGGGTTGGGTACCCGATCTCCGCTAAGGTTGCTCGCATCCCAGCTAGCACCACGGGGAGGTAGAGAATCGGAGTTGCAGACAAGGGGTGATATGACCACTACCCGAGGTTGGGTGTATGGGGTCTCGAGTTGCACATTGTCTACCGTTCGCTAGCCAAGACAATACGTTATTTGGCCGGATAAAGCGTCATCGCATTATGCCAACAAAATGTTTGTTTTTATTATCGACTTTTTTCGGCGAATATTTTTAATTCTTAACTTAGCGTTTATTAAGGCATTTAACTTATGATAAAAGTATTACATTGCCGATGGTCACTTTTAATTATATTATTTGGTGAGGGTTAAGGAAGGAAATAGGATGTGGAAGGGTAGAAGGAGGAAGGGTTATTTGCGTATCTCTGGCGGTCGTACCTGCTGCATACTACGCATTACAACTGACCGAGAGGAGCAATTTTGTTGTACCTTATCTTCACAGACAACTTCTTTTGACGAAGTTGCTGGAAGAGGGGTTGGAAGCGGGGTCCTTTTTCGAGGCGGTGAATCTAAATCCAAACTGATCACATCAGTCTAGAGAAGTTGTGGTGTTGTTGGAGTGTGCGGTTTCTCATGCGTTATTTTTTGGTTCAGGCTCGTCTGTTGGCGAGGTGCATCTTTTCCTTGGAGTTGTTGTTGGTTACTGGTGCTTTGTTGGGTGGTGTTCAATTTGACTGCATTCGCGTAGCTAATGGAATTGTTGCTCGTGTGTATTGTTCGGGCTTCGTTGATCGGAATATTCTTATCGGTGCTGAGTTTCAGGGCTGATGATTCTGCTGTTCAAATGGGGCATTTTCGATCCAGAGGGGAATGACCTGTTGTTTTGCAGTTTCCACAATAGGTTTTTTCTTGGCAGTTAGCGTTATCGTGATTTTGTGAGCAATTTTTGCATGCCAACTGATTTTTGCAACGGCTTTTAGGGTCACCGTACTGCAAACATTGTCGGCATAACAGAGGCTGCGAGTAATAAATTCGCGTTCGAACACGAAGGAGTCCGATATTAATGAATTCCGGAATTATTGTGCTACTGATAGTGAGAATTAAAGTTGATGTACCTACTATTCCTGCTGTGGTTTTTTTTGTTATGCGGCATACATCGATGATTTTTTGGGGCTTTAATTCTTCTAGCAGTAGTTTTTCGTCCATGTCATCCACTTCTCGAGAAGTAACCACCAATTTCCATTGGTTCAAGCTTGGATGGCGACCTATTATAATAGGTGTACCGTCCAATAGAGTTGTTAGTGTTGTCAGCTGCCTTCCTTGATTCTTGTTTCTAATCTTCAGCACGTACCATTTCCGGGATTTTTCGTAAAAGGCTCCTTCTATTTTACCCGCAAAGTTCTCGATCGAACGGCCAATCAAGAACGGGTTTTTCGGTAGTTCTTTTCCTTTGGCACCTTGAAGTGTTAAATAATACAACCGTCCGTGTAAGCTTTGGGCATCCATCCATTCCGGAATAGTCCGGTTTGGATGGTCACCCGGTGATGGGCTCATCACCGCGCGCTATCCTATTCTTTGTCCACAGAAAAAAATCACTGCCTTTTGATCGATGAGCGAGAGTAAAATACAACCGACACCGACGAAGGCTAAGAGGGAACTCCCTTTTCGGCGAATAAATAACTACAAAATTACTAATTTGTACTACAAAATTACTAATTTGTACTACAAAATTAGTAATTTTGAAGTTATTTATTAGCCGAAAAGTCGATAATAAAAACAAACAACTTATCGCGGCGATTAGCTAATTCAACAATATGCCAACAAAAACACAATCCTTCCTGAATACATATTCGATCGATCCCATTTGTACCCAAGAACCACAACCCGACAAATCTGCCACAGTTTCGCTCAATCGAAGATTTCTTAGGATCTTTGAGCTTATTGCACAGTGGTCCAAAAGGGCTAAAAGTGGAACTTTTTTCGTAGTGCTCTGTCTTTTATCTTATCTCTTAAGTGTCTTCGGAACATTTGCTTCATAACTTGAAAGCATAAAAAGTTTGTCGAAGTTCACTATAAAAAATTGAAAATTCTAACTTTTTTATTTCAATAGATAGAGCTTTAATTTACACTACCAAGTTGTAGAATACGTAAAAATATGAAACTTTGTTGAATACATCGAAACTTTATCTCTTTGCAGAGCAGAGTTATAAAGGTTTTATTTTGAAAGTTATTTAAAAGTTAGTTTTTTAAACTTAACTATAGTTAGATGAGGATTTACATGAATAAGATGTTCGAAACATTTGTTGGGGCATTCAAATCACACGTTTTGCACAAGATTTCAACATTCTACGACGTTTCCTAGCCAACTTATTGCAACTTTAAGTTTTATTTTTACTCAACTTCACGAGCGTTTATTGTAAAAACGTGCAAGTGAATTTTTAAAACTAATGAACCACATTGAAGCTTGAACTAAGCGCAACAAATTAGTGTTGTTGTCATTTGTCTCCACGCGCATATATTTGAACACAACAAGCACATATTTGATGTGTTCTATCTATTGAAATAAAAAAAGTTAGAATTTTCAATTTTTTTTATAGTGAACTTTGACAAAATTTTTATGCTTTCAAGTTATGAAGCATGTTTCAAGAAGCAAATGTTCTGAAGACACTTAAGAGATAAGATAAAAGACAGATGCGCTACGAAAAAAGTTCCGCTTTTAGCCCTTTTGGACCACAGTGCATTGGTGTACAAAAATAATTAGAGGGTAGAATTGGTAGAATCAAAAGATGTATTCAGAAAGTTGACATGAAGGCCGTACAACGCTCCTGTTCCGACATCAAACGGATGCTTCGGTGAACAGGCGAGAATGGCCCGTTTTCAACTGTTCACTTTTTTTCAACAATGAACAATGTACCACAGAGAACAGAGTTCGAGCTGGAGCTCAACACGTGTGTTTGAATACCAACCTAAGTTTCAAACCAAATGCGTAAGTTGACTAACATACATAAGATGTCGCTACCGGTACACCTATTTTTGTTTTCATTTTTTCAACACGCTTAGAAATTAATACTTATCGCTTATCTCAAAGAAGGCCAGTGCAATGTATGACAGTAACACAAATTTCGGTGTAATAAATTTTAAAACATCATGATTTTAAAAAAAAATGCAAATCATATTTCAATCACAATTGAACGCTGTCATTTGCCCCATATTGGTCAAACAATTTTGGCGCTGAATTGAAAGTTGAATTCCAAGTGTTAAAGTATGTGTTGGGATTTTACTATCAGTTAACAGTTTTCTAGAACAGAAAATGTGAACATATATGTTATAATTGTAAACTATGACTCGATATTCTGGTTGATGTTACCTGAGATCGATATATGAGGACTTGTAACTCAGGGTTAGTAATCAGTAGAATTGATTTAATTTATTTATAAACATGAGTTACCGGAATACCGACCCATAATTAACAATTATAACATTTATGTTCACATTCTTTGTTATAGAAAATTATTTAATGACAGACATACTTTAAAACTTGGAATTCAACTTTCAATTCAGCGCCAATATTGATTGAATAATATGGGGCATATGCTGGGACATATGACAGCGATTAAAGTATGAATGAAATAAGATTTGCATTTTTTTAAAATCAAGATGTTCTTAAAATTTATCACACAAAAAGTTGTGTTACTCTCATACATTGCAATGGCCTCATTTGAGCTATGAGTATTAATTTCTAAGCGTGTCGAAAAAATGGAAAAATATGTGTACTGGTAGCGACATCTTATGGATGTTAGTCCACTTACGAATTTGGTTTGAAACTTAGGTGGGTATTCTCACACACGATTTCAACAAATTTTTGTTCCGGGCCCGATGTCTGTTCTCTGTGAATGTACCTTCAACTCCAATAAATCAAATCTTCTTCTTTTACACCTGACTTTTTTCACAACTTGAAAGAGAAATTCCAAATTCCAAATACCACCCTTAAAAATGTTACCCCATTTTTGAAGCCTAATAACTTTTTTATCTTAATACAAATCAAATTGATGTCTTCGGATGAAATATTTATCATAATTTGGACTTTAAGAAAACCCGTTTAATAAGAAATCAGCCGAAGGAAACCAAAGTTATTGATGAAAAACTGTTTTCAGGGTGGCTAGCGAACCGGGAAAACCGGAAATACCGGGAAAAACTTTGGAATTTCATCTCGTCATCGGGAAACCGGGAAAAAACCGGGAATTTCGGCACCTCACCGGGAAAATTGTCATGTTTGAGATTTTTTCACGGAATTTCAAAAATATTTTCAAAATTATTTCAAATTTTAAGAATAGTTTTTGGCAGTCTTGATATAGATTTATCTTAAACGCTTATTTTCGTTCATTAGTAAACAAACAAAGTTTGAATCGCTTTTTTTAACAATTTCGGTGCAATATGAGATATCTATTTTTTTCGCTCTCCGCAAGTGTGCTATACTTACAAGCATAACTCCAATGTTGTAAATTTAATAATGAAACTATTATCGACAAAATTAACTACGGTTGAACCTGGATAAGTGAGAGTTCAAGGAACTGCTCATTTTTTCGCGTTTAGATGTTTTATGTAAAAATTGTATCGAAAACAAGCTCGTGCCGAAATGATTTTAAGTTTTGTAAGACAAATCCCCATTCAAGTTGACAAGCTGATTTGATATTATGTTTCGATGTATTTCTTTACATATTTCTAAACAAACTATACTTTTTTTTTCTAGAACTCTATAAAAATTCTAGAAAATTTCACAGTGGCTCAAAAGTCCTACATTATAGTTTCAAGATCAATTGACCTCATTTTTTTGCAAAACTATTGAAATTGTGGAGCAAAACAACGAATAGAGGTCAATTTCTTTAGATTCGTTTTAAAAATCATAAAAAAATTTGATACGAAAAGACTACGTGTTAGAAGACGCTATCGCTAAAGTATTTGTCATGATTTCTAACCGTTAAATAAGTTGTGGGATACAATTGTTAGAAATTTGAGGCCCTTTACAATAATTTTTTTAATTCACGATGTTTTTTTTATTAAAAAACCAGTACACTGACAAATCATTTCACACATTAGTGTGTCAAATTTCACACATTATCGAAATAAGTAGACCAACACATTAAATGTGTGAAGGTACCGCTGCACATTAATGGGAAATACCGCTTAAGGAAACGAAATGTGAGCGTTTCACACATTATGCAAAAAGCGTTTAAAACGAGAAAATGTATGAAAATATCACTATGTTTAAATTCAGGAAGGCTAGTTTAACTCATTTTCAATTGTTTGGAAATAAAAACATCCAGATATGCAACTTAATTGGTTTTTATTGAAGCAAATAATATTATGTACGCATAGTTAAACGGAAATTGTTGAGCTAAGGGAAAAATGTATGTACAAAATCCTAGTACTCGATGTGCAGTAGGGGGGGCAATTCCGTGAACTTTTTCTCCCAGCAAGAGGAGGCAGGATCTGAAATATAAATTGAGGCGTTAGTCGATTTGGTTTTTAAATTCAAATACTATCGACTACTTACCATTATTTTTCCATACATTGCATGAGACAGCAATTTAGCATGAGAATTTGCACGATGGGGTTGGTTTCTACTTCGGATCACACAAAGGTAAAGAAAAATCTTACGCACAACGACTTGACTTTTCACACATTTTTTCCTTGATTCGCTAATTCGGATAATGTGTAAATTTGGAATTTGCATGGTGTGTAAAAACCTCACTTCAGCTTGACAGCTCCATATATTTGCCGATAATGTGTGAAGCTATTTTGTAAAATGTGTGAAACGATTTATCAGTGTATATTAAATGGGAAAATCATCATTTATAACCGGAAAAAACCGGGGAAAACCGGGAAAAACTTTGGAATTTCAAAGCGGAAAATCGCTAGCAACCCTGTGTTTTTTAATTTTTCTCCCGAACAAAATGTCTCAAAATCCCATACAAACTTCAGGCTCGTTGAGCGACCCCTTCCCGTGTTCCGATTTGGCCCAAATTTGGCATGAGACCTTGCACTAGGCCTTGGATCAATTTTAGCCTGCAATTTCTCGAGAGTACCATGGCTCGTCGCGATAAAAGCATTCCGTTCTGGCATTCTTGATTTCAAACCACTGTTATTCGACTGTTACGTCTGTTGGCAGTTCCGAGGCTCGGGATTCAAGCTTAGCGCCATCTATAACAAAAACTGAAAGTGATTTGAAAAAATCTGGAAGCACCATCTAATTCCTGATTAGCATAAATCGAAATCTCTGGTGAGATTTGTAGAGCAAAGTATTTAATGCACTACGCTAAAGGGTGATACGGTCAAAATTTGAAATCGTTTATTTAAAAAATCAAATTAAAGTTCTTTTTCAAGTTTAATTAGTATGAAATTCAGGAAAAATATTCAGTTAGGCTTCCGCTTTTCCAAATCCGATTTGCCGGGCCTTACGCTTAACTCCTGCCATCAGATTTTGTACAGCCACCTTGCCCACCTTCTTCGCGGCATAAAGCCAGTTTGCCTTGAACTGCTGCTCGTCCTTAGCAGTTTTTTGGTCTTCTTTACACTCAAAAGAAAAACATAGTAAAATTACTAAATCCGTGGTTTAAATGAACAACACGCAACCATATTTTTGAGTCAATAATGTTTTGTTCTTGTTATTACCATGCGCATAGTAATTTTACTTTGTGTTGATTTTGGATGAGTTAGCACGCCTACCCTACACACAAAAAAAAAGCATAGTAAAATTACTAAATCCGTGGTTTAAATGAACAACAGGCAACCATATTTTTGAGTCAAATATGTTTTGTTGTTTATAATACCTTACGCATAGTTTTTTTACTATGTGCTCAATTTGGCTGCGCATAGTAAATTCGACTGCGTTTTAGTAAAATTGTCAATGAAATGATGCATTGTTTTACTTCGTCCATAGTAAAATTAATATGTTTCATGATGAAACTAGTATGTGTTATGATAAAGATTAGGAGGAGCGAGGAGCTTGATTTAAATAGTAAAATTACTATGTATGTTTGTTTGTTTATTTGCATGCATGCATTATGACATTATTTGAAACATTAAAATTCACACTTCCGACACACGTCGGTCGATGTTAGTGTGTTCTCCCGATGCTCTGGAATGATTTTCAAAGTTATGAAACATTAAAGCAGCTGAAAATTAGTTTTTTTTTCTCACGGGTTTGATGATTAATGATCCTGAATTAGTGTAAACAACAAGAAAGTTTTGCATGGTAAAATTATCATACGCACTGATGTTTTTGAGTCAATAATGTTTTGTTCTCAAAAGTACCATGTGCGTAGTATTTTGTTGGTATGAATTGGTGCCACAATGTCTAAATTACTATGCGGACGCTAGTTGTAATAGAAATTATGGTGAAATTATCATGACCATAGTATTTTCGACAACAAACATTGAGAGTTATCGAAAATTACCAGGTACATAGTAATTTCAATATTGTTTCATGCGCACTTTTACAAAATCGATGTTAAACTTTTCGTGGTTGAAAATACTATAGCGCTGAAATGGTAAAATTATCATGACAGCGTCTTTGAGATAACCACTCAATTTTTTCTGTGTATTTGGAAAATATAAAGATTAGGAAACGAACGCGACTTATGCTGCGCACATTTATTTTGCTCGCAACAGCATAAAATTGCCACCCGGTCGGACGATAAACAAAACAGCGACCGAACGCGCATTTTGTTTCGTCTGTCTCAAATCTCTTAGCCCGTGGGAATCGTTATGCTTAATCATTCGCATAACATTCCGATGCTAAGCAATAAAAGGGCAGTCAGGAGAAAATACGCCGTTCAGCCCGTGGTATAATTCTCGTTCAGTCCGTCGTATAATCGTTCTCGTTTAGTTCGTTCAGTTTAGACCGCAATAAGTACAAACCCTAGAAGAATACAAGTGTTAAGCAGAACTTGCTCATTGCGTACAACAAGTATAAACCCTAGAAGAACAAAAGTGTTAAGCAGAACTTTCCAATTGCTTTCAATAAGTGTAAACCCTAGAACAGTGGTTTTCAAAGTGGTCCCTACCGCCCCCTTGGGGGCGATGAGAGCTTCCAGGGGGGCGGTGAGCTCAATGTTGAAATTTGGGGGGCGTTGGAAAGGCTCAGGGGGGCGGTGAGGTCGTAATCCACATTTACACAAATTACGAAACAACATAGATTTGGAATAACAACGAGTAAGTTTGATGCAAAAAATGAAATTACGTTACAAAACTAGACATCAGGTTGAAGACTAGGATATTTATGATTTCACAGAGCTGCAAACAAATGTTTTGTTCCAGTATCTCAATAATTATTTTTCAATGAAACTAATGCCGTTTTCGTTTTTCTCCACTGGCGCGGGGCAAAACTTTCTCCGAATAAACAAACAGAATCGTCACCCGGGACGATGCAAATATATGGTTGCTATAGCCAACCTTATGCTTACCCCCAACACTGACAACTTCTACGGGTTGCAACCGCCTGCTTGAAGTTCAAACCTCGGGCAAAACTAGTGGACTTCTGAATTAATAAACGAACACAAAAACAGCAGTTCGGGCAAAACTCGTGGATAACTAGGTTACCACTGGTAATAAACGAAAATACTATAAAAGATTTTTTTTTAAATTGTCACTGATTTTGTATGGGTTATACTAAAACAAGAATAATTTTAGATGGCAATGCTTGATAATCTTTAAAATGTATTTTCTCCAAAAATCTGATAAACAGAAAAAACATTTGAAAAAAATCTGTATTCAAAGGCGATATCTGTGATTTAGTGATGGATTTTTTGTTAAAGAAATTGTGTAAGAATTATTTTAGATTAGAGATTTTTTATTTTAAGTTCTTATTTGTTCATCTCTATTTCATTTGATGCAAAAAAACAATTGTGCCATTTGCCATGAATAAACTTTTAATCTTTTCGGTTATCACGAGCATTGCCTGGATTTAGTTATCAGAATCTTTTTTAAACTTTAAGACCCGTGAATGCTGCATAGCTTTGAACAGGACTCAAATTCAGATATCGAGAAGTAATACTTTTCTCACGTTATTTTACCGGCTTTACAGTATTTGTATTCAATAACGCAATTTAGTTTTCAACACTAAAGAAAATTAATGGTAAATAGAAAATTTTGTTTACCAATATTTAAGATATATGATTTGATATCAAACTTATTAATCAGTTTAAATAAGTGTCCAGGAAACTTTACATAGAATTAAGTGTTTACTGGAGGTTTGAAGCAATATGAGGCCCTTGGAACCAAATGGGTATACGTTAAGGTAGCCAGATTGCCCGGGTATTTATTAAAAAAAAACGTCAAAAGTCCGATCCGGCCCGGCTGCCCGAAATTATTCACTTCATTTGCCAAAACAAACTAAATAAAATCAAATTGTGTTCTTGAAATTTTTATTTATGCTTTCAAATAGAATTTTTTCGAGCAAATTTAAAGGAAATAACCATGAAAAGTTTTTTGAATGCCTGAATAAAAACTGCTGATAAATGATGACGAAAAAAATTTTTTTTCAAGTTTTTTTTTCTTGATTTTTTGTTAAGAAATTCCTGGGTTTTGAGTCAATTTACCTGGATATTATCCGGGTTTTTGGTCGACAATTTTGAAATCAAATGCCCGAATTTTGCAAGGTTCTTAGATAAAATATCTCGGATTTGTCCGGCTCGGGTACGTGCTAAATGCGAATTAAAGCAAATTTCGAGAAAACACGCTTTTAATTTTTCATGTTTACTAATTTTCCATATATTTAAAAAAAAGTTCTTTTCTTTCGAATAAAATAGTATGCAAATAAAATTCTAAAAATCGGAAAAATTATGAAATATAGTTCGAAATATAAGAATCGATTGACATTATTAAATCAAAATCGACCATTTTGACACTTATGATACCCTTTTGGCTCTGCGGGCCTCATATAAATTTAAATGAATTTTTAGTTAAGCCTTACAACAACATCAAGTCAAAAGCTAATAGCTTTTTAACTATCCAAATTTTCATTTATTCAATAGATTTTCTGAAAATTTGCTTAGGGGGGCGTTGAGCTCGAAAATTTTGCAAAAGGGGGCGGTGAGTGAAAAAAGTTTGAAAACCACTGCCCTAGAAGAATAAAAGTGTTAAGCAGAACTTGCTCATTGCGTACAACAAGTATAAACCCTAGAAGAACAAAAGTGTAAACCCTAGAAGAATAAAAGTGATAAGCAGAATTGCTTTCAATAATTGTAAACCCTAGAAGAATAAAAGTGTTAAGCAGAACTTTCCAATGGCTTTCAATAAGTGTAAATCCTAGAAGAATAAACGTGTTAAATAAACTCTCTAATTGTGTTACGCTTGTGATAAAACATCCGAAAGTCAAAGTATCAAAGTTGATGTTCATAGTAGACATCAATATTTAAGGAACATTCCTAACTGATGCGCATAGTAATTTCGACTACGTGCATAGTAAAATTGTCAATGAAATCATGAGTATTTTTTACATCATGCATGGTAAAATTGAAATGTTTCATAATAAAACTAGAACGTGTTATGATATAAATAAGTACATCTTGCTTGATTCGACAACAAAATTACCATGCGCCATGGTATAACTATATTGCAGCGCGATAGGAATAACACTCTTTGTGATTTTTTCGAGATCTGGAAATATTTATTTTCAAACAAATTACATTTTTATTTTTCCGTAACAACCATCACAGCACGATACAAAGGCCCCATAATAACTTCGATGATTCATTGTCAGGCGCTGAATTTAAAAAATTAAAAAAAAAATCACTTAATGAGCAGATTAAATTTAGTAATTGTTGTACTTACGCTGGAATCGATATGGATGTTAGCAGTCATCTTGAGACCAATGATCCAGAAAGTGGGCCCGAAAATTGCTATCCTTCCGTTAATCTTCAGCGGCTGGTTGGGAGGGAGATCCCCACGGCCGGGGAATTCGGGTTGCAACGAATGGAACAGCTAAACATTAAAAGAAATATAGGAAAAAACATTTGATTCAAGAAAATAGAAAAAAATCTGTTAGCATATTCCATAAGCAGTAAATCAGAAGTAACAAAAAAAAATTAATTTAAAATTTACTCACCTGAGGGAATGCGTTTCCCGATCCGACAAATGGACTGATTCCAATCCACCTTACGACGTACCCGCGCAATTTTGTTCACTTTCCGAAATCCCGACCGGCTGACCCGAAAAAAAAAACACTCGACCGAAGCACAAAGTTCTATGAATTATAATGAGCATAGTATTTACGACAACACAAATGACGGTGTTTCAACATTACCATGGGCATAATAATTTCAAGAACACGAATTGTGTAATATCCGAATATCATGCGCATGGTAATTAAGCCACGAGGAAATTACTATGAACTGTCAAAGTAAGCATAGTAAAAATACTATGTCGTAGTATTATCGCCCAGATTTTTGGTAGAAAATACTAAATCATGGTCGAAAATACTAAATGATGGATATAGTAAAATTATCATGACTCTGTATTAGAAAATCCCATGCAATTTTTTTCCGTGTAGGTTCCGCTTGACAATAGCCCAGTATTTCTCAATTGGGCGGAGCTCTGGCGTGTTGGGAGGGTTCTTGTCCTTCGGAACCACCTGCACGTTGTTGGCGGCGTACCACTCCATGGCATTTTTACCGTAATGGCAAGATGCCAAATCCGGCCAAAACAGTACGGAACAACTGTGTTTCTTCCATCTTCTGTCCAGTTTGATTTGTCTATGCAGCAGGAAATTCGTGGAATCCCGGATCCGCATCGTCCACTTTTGATTCCAATAATTTTCGAAGCTAAATATAGACACGTCGATGCTGATAAAATGTACTTTACCGATGGATCACTAATAGAGGAAACAACAGGATTTGGAGTGTTCAACGAAATATCTAGCGCCTCTCACAGTCTCCAGTCACCATGCTCTGTATATGTAGCGGAGTTAGCAGCTATTCATTGATATCCCTCTCATTGCTCGATAGTGGGCAATGAGAAGGCAGACTCTCTGGCAAAGGTGGAGGCGATGGAAGGCGACACTTATCAACGTGAAATCGTCTTCAACGAATTTTACTATTTGGTTCGGAGAAACTCTCTTGTCAACTGGCAGCGCAAATGGGACGAGGATGAGTTGGGTCGGTGGCTCCACTCGATTATCCCAAAGGTAAGCCTTAAACCATGGTTTAATAGATTGAACTTGAGTCGGGATTTTATTCGTATATTTTCCCGTCTCATGTCCAATCATTATTCCTTAGACGCGGTACTCTATCGTTTTGATATTGCTGGCAGCAATCTATGTGGTTGCGGCCAAGGTTACCATGACATCGAGCATATTGTTTGGTCGTGCGAGGTCCATCTAGTCGCTAGAACCAATTTTATAGACTCCCTTAGGGCCCGAGGAAAACCACCCTATGTTCCAGTGAGAGATGTGCTGGCTCTGATAGACTTGGACTACATGTTCGAAATATATCTTTTCCTAAAAGCTATTGATCTTCGTCTATAATTCTTTTTATTTTCATATTTCCCTATCTATTTGCTTTTCTATTCTAATAAAAAGTGATGAACTAGATTTAAGCACACAATTGTAAACAAACAAAACGAGTTTGGCTCCTTAAAGCCTAAAGGTATGAGCCGTTTCAAATAAAGATGTTATAAAAAAAACTGTGTTTCTTCAGGTAAGGCAGCAGACGTTTATTCAAACACTCTTTCGCGTAAATTTCTTGGTTGACAGTCCCGGAAGCTATGAAAATGTTGCTTTTCAAGCCACAGATACAGATGGCTTGCCAAACCAGATATTTCTTTGCTGGCTCGATGCACGGTTGTAGACGATACACCCAGCTTATTTGCGGCATCTCCGAGAGAGAAGTTAGGGTTTCGCTTGAAACTACCGGCAACTCTCTTTGTCGTCTCAGCGGCTTCCGGTTTTCGATTTACCCCCGATCCAGACTTCCTGGCTGTCGACAAACGTTCCCCAAACACTTTAATTACATTTGTAACGGTTGATTTGGCAACTTTTAGCGATTTTGCCAGCTTTGCGTGCGAGTAGCTCAGATTTTCGCGATGCGCGAGCAAAATTTTGATACGCTGCTCTTCTTCCTTGGACGGCATTTTGGCAACTGAAGAGTGAATTCCAAAATCAAAATAGGAGCAACATTCTACAAACACACCTTCAAAATGAGGGGTGTTCAGATTTTTTAAATGCAAAATTGACCAAATTTTAACCGTATCACCCTTAATTCGAAGGTGGCTCCAGAGACTCCATAGCTGATCGAGATGGTAGGTCACAATAATTAATGTGTTTTCGATTTTAATGTTTTTAGGTTAGAGTGTATTATGATTCAAGTTCATGTGAAAGGAGTTCCGATCAGTTGCTTCACAGCTTTACGAAATGCCTCAGTCATTCCAACGTCGATGAAAACACGAGCAGGAAATTGTCAATCCTGACCCTCTACTACATGGATTATGAATCCGTTGATCAACGAGAATGATTTTAAGAAATGAGACAAATTTGAGGAAAATATTTTTGTGGTTTCAAGAATGCTACTAGAATTTTTGATGCATTAAAATTATTTGAATTCTTTTACAGTATTGAATTATTTATGCTTAAAAATGTGGGCTATATTAGGGTTGCCATCCGTCCCGCAAAAGCGGGACATGTCCCGCTTTTTTGTTGAATGTCCCGCTGTCCCGCTTTTTACTCAAAATGTCCCGTTTTTTTTCTTGGAAAACTTTCAAAAAGTTCACTAACTTACACTAGAAAAAAAAACAATTTTAGCCTCAATATTAATTCATCGGTTCAACACAGAAAAGCTTGTAAAAACTTTTTTTTCAAAATAAGCAGCATTTTTCATAGTTTATATAAGACATTACTGAATAACTCTAACGTTCTTAGCGTTACAGTCTGATTCATTTGTCCGTTCTTGAAGCACGTTCTTACAATGCAATGTAAATAACTTTGGTATGAAGAAAATATATTTTAAGTTGCTTCCGAATGATTATAGATCTGAATTTTTCGCCAGACTCTGATGAAATTGCCTTTTATTATAGACCACCTTTTTAGATTCAATTGTGCAAAGTATACAATGACGGAAGTTTTCTTGAGTTTTCAAATTTTTAAAACAAATTTGAAATATATTTTTTATCACACAATGGTTTGACACGCGGTATCAAATCCGCCGTTTACATGTAGGACTTAAATTATTTTCTCTCAATTAGCGTGTTAAATCGCGAGAACCGTGGAAATTAAACGTGCTTATGGGAAAAAACAGGAAAAATAGAAGTCATGTAAGGAAAAACTGAACAATATCAATCCGGGTAAAAAAAGCATTGGTTTACTTTCTACGCATAACTTTGGCTAATGGTGTGCGTATAAGTTTGGCTATACAATTAAGCTGTTTTTGAAAGTTTCCCGCTTGTGAGTCCCGCTTTTTTTCGTGAAATATCCCGCTTTTTTCTGAAAGTATCTGGCAAGCCTAGGCTATATGGGCTCGTATGCAGTAGAGGATTTTTTATTTATCATTCACGGTCTACGATAACTCAATATCACACAGACTGATTTTCTTTTAACCTACGTCTAAAACTATCCTTACTTATATTAAAGTCAAAACATTAATACACTTGGTTAAAAAGCTTACAAGTAGAGATGTACCGAATATTCGGTCGGCCGAATATTCGGCGCCGAATACCGCCAAAAAACCGTTAAGCCGAATATTCGGCTCACCGAATAGTTGAGCCAAGTATTCGGCCGAATAGGCCGAATAGGCCGAATACTTATTTTTCAAATTTTATACCCTTAAAGACTTGTTAAATTTTTCAACTGATGTTAGATAAATTACGAAATATCCAAAAGTAATGTTGAAAAAGCTACAAAATCATCAGAAACTTATGGTTTCAGTCAAATATCTTAGGTGTATTCGTGTATGTTTCACTGTAGATAGCTTTTTTCTTTGATTATCGTTGATTCCAGGTTCTTTCATATATCCAGGCTTGTCAATTAATCCAATAAAAAATCGAGAAAAGCCATATTCAAGTATATTCAGATTATTTGCAAAATCAAATAAATATTCAAATTTTTCTTTGAAAATTTCTAGATTTTGTGTTCAAAAAAGATTTGCTAGAGTAAATTTGAACATAAACATCATTATTTCTTCAACCCTTAGATACGATTTTAAAACTGCTGCGGTGATTCGATGAACACATTAAATTTTTCGTAATTCACTTTCTTTTTCCTCTTGTATGTTTTAGAATAATACCTAGATTCTGTTGATATATGCTCTTTTTTTACAATTTTTTTCTAAAAATAGTCCAGACCTGGCCGTGTGGATTCGTTTGGTAGAAAATATGGTATTCTTAAAGTTAAATATCATTGTTTTTAAGTAACTATTTTGAAGACATCAAGCTAGAATGCGATTTGATTAAACTTCAAATTGTTTGGCACCTGTTTTGACATGTTTTGTCCCAGATTTCACAAAAACCCAATCTCTTTGGTGATAAACGTCCTAGAAGCTACAAGTCATCTGAGGTCCTTTCAGCTAATGCGGACATTTTTGAAATCAAAGCGACCTCTACTTAAAGAAGATTTGATAGGAAATTTATACATCTGATAGGAAATAATCGACTTAAAAACATAAGAACATTAAGATGGAAGATATAGAAGAAAAATGAAATCATCGCTATCGTATTTCTATGGAAATTTAATGAGAATATTTGACCGAATATTCGGCCGAATATTCGTTTGGCCGAATAGTTGAAAAGGTCATTATTCGGTATTCGGCCGTTCGCCGAATACCACTATTCGGTACATCTCTACTTACAAGAAATATCAAAAGAGGCTTAAAATTCATTTCGTCCGTAATTAATCATCCTGAATGGTTCGTAATTGCGTAGAGCACGGGAAGGGATATGAAATGGTATCATTTCGGCCAGGTTGGTACTATCGACGTTTCCAGATAAAATATCAAAGATGAATATACTCCGGGAAAGTAATACACGAGAGTTAGTAAGAAGAAAGTTGTTCCAACAGATTAGGTATAGGTACACATTATTTTGTATTATTTTAGATTGTGGATGGTTTATGTTTTTCAATTACTGTGTCCTTAAACCTTCGTCCAGTTTAGTGAGTCCAAACCGTCGCCCTGATAATTTGGGTTAGTCAGAGCAATCAACTAGACATTAGTAATGCTTAAAAACGATTATTACCTTTAAATAAAAAACAACCAAGTCGTGTATTGCTCTGACTCATCAAGATAAAAGTTTAGCAGTTTGTTGAAAATGGGCGACGTTACCTAACGCACCTAGTTGGGGGTACAAATTCCAAGAACGGTTTTATTCTTCGAATGACGACAATGGAAACTTACTTGGTACCTAGTTTTAATATATTCCTAACCATGCGCCACATGATATCTTTGTTACAATGAGTTGCATATAAAGCTTAAAAACAATTGAAAATTTGTTTATATTTGGATTGAGCTCAAACAGGTCACAGATAGATTTTAGGGGCAAGATTTGAATTTTACCAAAAAAGCGGACGAAAATATTTCGTTAGGAACATGTTGATTTTCTTACTTTGCCTAGGCAATGTTGTTGGACAAAACTCACATGAGACTCATGAAAGTCCAAGAATTGTTGGTGGTGTGGAGGCCAAGGACGGAGCTGCGCCTTACCAAATTTCGATCCAGTACCAATCGCGCCATTTCTGCGGTGGCGCCATCATTTCAGAAAAATGGATTTTAACTGCCGCACACTGTCTCGAAGGGTAAGTATTTAAAATTGTTTATTCAACGGACTTCGAGAGTAACTTTAAAATACGCTTATCAGATTCAAACCTAGTGACTTCAAAATTTTGGCTGGAACTAACGACCTCGAATCGGGAAATAAAAGTTTTGAAGTGGATTTTATTACATATCACAGCAGGTAAGAAAGTTTCAATCTTTCTTGGTCCAAAAAACTACTGTAACAATCGCCTTTTTAGATTCCATATGCCACGTTTCCACAATGATATCGGTTTGATGCGTCTGAAAGCGCCGTTGAATTTTACGGATCGCGTTCAGAGCATCGAGTATTCGGAGAAGTACGTTCCGGAAAATGCCAGCGTAACATTGACCGGGTGGGGTCGTCTCTCGGCAGGAGGAACCGCTCCGAAAAAGCTACAGATCATCGACTTGATACACGTGGACTACGAACGGTGTCGGGAGCTGCACAACGATGATCCCAGCGTCGATATCGGACATTTGTGCACGTTCACAAAGAAGGGTGAAGGCGCTTGTAACGTAAGTCATACGAACAATTTGTGAATTTGTATTCCTAAAAATGATTCGTTTTCAGGGTGATTCAGGCGGACCACTAACATGGAATGGAAAGCTGGTTGGAATTGTTAATTGGGGAATTCCTTGCGGAAGAGGAGTCCCAGATGCCCATGCTCGAGTTTCCTACTATCACGACTGGATAAGAACCAACATAGCGAACAACGAAAAAACCAATGTTTCTAATGTTGAGACTTTTTAAATTTTTCCTTGAAAATTTCTGCCTTTTTTCCATGTTATATACATAAGCTAACAGCGGATTTGAGCAATTCATTGACCAACATTTTCTGTACCACATGTTATATATCTACCTGTAATGAGTATTTTAACAAATCTATTGGTATGTCCAAAATTGCGCGTTTGGAACAATAGAAATCCATTTTCCCTCAAAAACAAATAACTCTCATTTTTTTTACATTTTCAATATTAAAGAGCAGAAAAAATGCAAATAAACAGTTCCGATACCAGAGAAAGATATGAAAATTTGTTTTCCTGAGCTTTATTACGTACCTAAAGCTATATCCAGTTAGAATCCGTTATCACGTATTTTGTTGTAGCGGCACCGAAAGTGACCGTTGCAAGAATTCTTATACAACGGTTTTTTAACATTTGTTAACACATGTTTTGAGGGTTTGGCCGTTCATTCATAAAAGAATGTATGTGATATACAAATAATTCATGTAAAAAAATGTTGCATTTCGCGTCATTTATTTTCACACGATTCATTAACTACACTGATAAAATTCACAGAGTGGAACATCACTTCAAGTCTCAACTTAATACTAATCTGTCTGGACATTTGTAATAGATAATTGACACCTCTTTCAGTATCTTTTAGTATAGGCAGGTGTGCGTAATCAAGCGAACTGACTGACCGGATCATTAAAACAAAAAATAAAACTCAATATTGAAGAATTATTTCAACTTAAGCTAGCTTTGAGATAAATCTCATAAACGCAAACGATTTCAATGTTGCTATGGTTAAGATTTTTTTTCAAATTTTTGCCTACTAAAATATGTGTGCTCTAACAAACTATTTGAAAAACTACATTTTCTATTATTTGAGAATAAAAATTTTCTATTTAATGTGATGTTTTTAATCAATCTGACGTTAACGCTCCAGTCAGCAGAAAGCCAAAACCTGAAAAATGTTTCAAATATACTCGAAACAGTAAACATAGAACATACAATGGGCTACGGATAAAGCATTAGGTCACAATGAATTATTGTCTTCATATTACCGTTTGACTGGTTTTGTCTAGTTTTTGAATAAATGTTTATGATAGCTTCGCATCCGTACAATGGACAATTTTAAATGTTTTCTACTTGTACTTTAACTAGTTCATTACTTCAAAATGTCGGTAGATTCGCTCTTTCCAGTGGAATCGCTTTTTACACTATCCTGATCTGAGTTGTATCCTGTTTCGCTACCTAGTTTCTTAGCCATCTCAACCTTCTCATCCCAAGCCTTGAGGAAGTCAACCACTGCCGTATGTCCGAAAGTTTCCGCCTCATCAATCGGTCGGTTACCCCATCGATCCTTCGCATCGTGGGGAACGCCACAATGCTCCAGCAGGAATTTAACACAGTCGATGTGTCCCTCGGAACAAGCCAGGTGGAGCGCTGTTCTGCCGTCGTAATCGGACAAGGTAATGTCCATTCCCGATAGTTTATGTCTTCTAAGTGCTGTAACATCTCCGCTGGCGGCCGAAAAGAGCAGGTTCACCACCGACAATCCTTTGGTTTCGTACCGATGACGGCGCGGATCTTTTTTGTCGGAACCATGCTTGATATTTTCGTACAAATGGAAGTTAAAGATATTAACAAGCTCCTCGCAGAACTGCACACCTCGGCAACTGTTGCCGATCGGGTCCAAAGGCGGGGACCACATGAAGATACCCATCACATTCGGGATAACCAACATTACTCCACCGCATACTCCGGACTTAGCAGGAAGGCCAACTTTGAAGGCAAACTCTCCCGAAAAATCGTACATGCCACAGGAATGCATCAGTGAGAGGACATCTCGAACGTTCTCAGACTGAAGAATCTTTTCTTCCGTCAATGGACAGATACCTCCGTTCGCCAGGGTAGAAGCAATAATGGACATCGAATCGCACGTGGTTTCCATTGAGCAACACTGGAAGTAGAAATCCATACACTCTCGAAGATTCGCTTTCTCCGGATAACATTTGTGCTCGCGCATGTAGAATCCTAGCGCATAGTTTCGATCGGCAGCTTCTCTTTCCGATAGGAACACCGCATTATTGAATCCGAGCGCATCGCCTCCAGCCATACGGCTGAACCAGTTCTGTGTATAATCGAATTTTTCCGCCAATGTCATCTCCGGATGAACCAGAGTCTTCAGCAGCGAGCAAGTCAAAATTGAACCCGCATTGATCATAGGATTGTGTGGTTTCTTATTGTAATCCAACACCAGTTCATTGAAGTTTCTACCACTCGGTTCTTGTCCAACGTACTGATGAACGACGTCAGATCCCAACTTTTCTAGCGCAATCGCATAGGTCAACGGTTTACTACAACTTTGCAAGGTAAAAGGTACGCTCGAATCTCCAATCGAGAATCTCTGACCATCAACCGTGCAAACACTCACTCCCCAAAAGTCCGGATTCACCCGAGCCAACTGAGGAATATAACTGGCAACCTTGCCATCGGTATTGCTCTTACACTTCCAGTAGATTTCCTCGATATCCTTGGTGAATCCCTGAAAGTCAGGAATAACAAACTGATGTCGGAAGGCCCGCGCAATGAGCACAATGTTCGGCGAAATAACTGCTTTGAAGGTTTCCTTGTTCAGGTTCTGCGTCAGTGGCGATCCGCCGTCATAGTTGTTCAGTTTGTGCACCTTTTTCAAGTTTTCCATCATCTCACCGATGCGAGGATCATTCCTACGAATTCCGGTGGTTCGAAGGGCCTACGACAAAGATTGGACAATCAATCTCACAGAAAATGTCAAGAATACGCATTCACAAAATTCCTTACCGCCAGAAACTTCCCAATATTCAACAGTCCCGTTTCCTCATTTTTGAACATGTCGAAAAGCATATCTTCAGCATGTTTTTTGTCCGAGTCACGTTGTCTAGAAGGTGTAAAGAGAATAAAACATTAAAAGATTTGTATTTGCAAAAAGAAAGCTGTGTCATTTTAGTAGGAGTGCTTTTTCTGTTTGCTCAATCAAGTGTAGGTTATAATAATTCGATTCAAGTTTACATCACAATACTCACATCATGACCATTGAAAAACGTCTTCTATTTTGCAAGCTTTTATAAGGTGAAATAGTGCCATAATTAGTGAACTTTACTCTATCGTATTATACAAACTGAGAGTTGAAAAACTACATATACAAAAATCATAAAACGTATGAAGGTTGTTTTAGGCGAAGAAAAAATAATCTGCATGCTTTAACCACTTTCTACAGAGTCGTGCGAATAAGAAATTAGGAAAATAGTACAACTAGACGTTTCTTGCCTTTTCTGTCAATATGGCAGGAAGATAAGTTCAGTTTGAGTTAAGAAATTTAACAAAGATCAGTTTAATAATCGAACTCCGAATCAAAATGAAAATATTGACCACAGCATTCAGCATTGAATTGCTCATAGCGTTTTCGTTTATGAGCAGAGGTTTTCATTGAAAACTCATGCTAAACATTCACAATTTGGGTACTTCAAACAAATTATTCAGTAAAAATCGAGTACCGTTTTCATGAATTTGAATCAGAAATTCAAGGTCAATATTGACTTAAAAATGCCCTGTAATTAAAAAAAAAGTGTTCAAAATTGAAAACAAAAATTGTGTGAAATCTGTGTAAAAATTTAAAAAATTCTGTGATCCGTGGTACAAATTCTGTGCCAAAAATGACCCTCAAATAGTTAAAAAAGCTCGTGTTCAAACACTAAAGAAGTGCCTGAAAGCTGAAAATCAACACATAGGTACAATAATTGTTCACACACATACATTATTTTGTGGTGCTTTGTATAAAGTGGTTCGTCGTATTAAGTATAACTAAGGCCGCTAATTATGATTTTTATTTGTTGGGGAGAGACCACTACGACCAGTTGTTATTTCTTTTGTAGCATTACCCCGCGTTTTTTTACTATATTCTTCTAGAAACACTGCCACTATTGATAAGTGACATGGGAACCCTGGTTGAACATTTGAAGAGCACACACCTATGCTAGATGCTAGTTAAGTGGAACGTATGTATGTATGTTCCCTTGAAAGATCCATCCATATCTATGTACTCAAGCGTACAAAGTGGTACAAACATCCAGAAGTGGCAACTAGCATGCTAAAAACGCTAAAACCGCCAACCTCCATAAGAAGTACTAAGGAGTGCTATCGAAAAAAATTCCAACACTTTGTGTTGTGAATAACTTTTGAGGGCATGAATAGGAGTCGATAAAACTTTCAGCAAAGCTACCTAGCAATATATTATGTACGTGTATAAAATTTGGTAACAATACGTTAAGTGGTTTTTGAGAAGAGTCCAATTTAGAAGCTCCTTTTCCTTTTTTTTGGGCAGAATCGAGAAAAAAATCCAGGATAGGAGGAGTAGGCGTGTGCTGAGGCGTCAACACGCGTTTTTTTTCGGCTGTGAAAATTTTGTCAATAATTTTTTACGAAAAATTATGTAGTTTAAGTTTTTAACTATAAAACGCATGCTCGGTATAGTTCGTCGATTGTGTGGTGTATCGGTGTTTTCGTGTGTAGTGAATTTTTTCAATAAATTCTGTTCCATTGCGTGTTATTTAGAAAAAAATATCTGCGCCAAGAGATGGAAAGATAGAAGAATTACGGCAAGGTTTTCTGTGCTTAAAAGCCCTTGTGAAAAAGCTTGTGAAAACATTGTCCAACGCTCCTAAATTTTGATATAACGGGGGTAACGATGCAATGAGGGCTACAGGATCAGTGCGATGCCAGTCAACAGTTTGAATTGGTATTGGACCTAAAAATGCTAAGAATCTACCATCAAGTTTCGTTAACTTCGAAACCCAAACAAAGCTAGCTAAGTATCTTTCTTTTTATATTTATTTACTGTTTTATATTAATATTGGCTGACATTTAAACAAAAAAGCGCAAGGTTTTCTATTTCGTTGTACGGAAATTTTTTTTCATTCTTTTAATAAATAGATTACATAGGTAAGTTTGCAATAGAAAAATCGCGACCGAAAGTGCTGTACATAAGATTAAAAACGCCCAAAAGTAGGCTTAATCTTTGCATGCAGTTTTATTCCAATACGAGTCTCGTGGGTTTAAAACTACGAAGATGTCAATGTTTTTTATCTTGGCATCTTAATATTATATATTTCAAATTTTGTCTTCTCGCATCACAGTAACTGATCACAATGCTAAAAGAGTCCATATAACTAGAAATATGAGAAAATAAAATATCGGATGTTTCTCGAATAAAACTTGAAGACAAAATTGTTAGAAAAAATATATTTTAATTTTTGAATCTAGCTTTGGGGCGCTTAGAAACAATGAAGATATTTTCGCACTGTTTATATCCAGTGATTTCTTTTTTAATCATTTTTGACATATTATCTAGAGCATATTTTAATAAAAAGATGCATACTTGAAAAGTTGGTTTTGTAGTTGTTATAAATTATTTTAATGGAAATGTACATTCACTAACAAGATAAAAATCCTAGTGTAGGATACGAGGTTGCAATTGAGGGATTTAAGTTGGAATATTTTTTTTCCAAATACACTTAATTTAGTCGAATTGTAACATTTGGTTAGATGTTTTTGTCTTTAGGAAAATGCGAGAATAGGATGCTCAGAATCAGATAACACTAGTCAAAAGTGTCTCAAGATCACATCCTTTTTCCCACTCCCCAGAACAAAATTATTTGCTAGGATGCAGAGGTGACCTCGGTCCTAAAGCACGAATTATTTCTTTAATCCCTTTCTCTCTTTTCCAAACTATCTATTGACTACTAGGACGTGGCCGGCGCCGTTATTGATGATTAAAGAGAGAGCATCAGTTTTGGGCATTGTGAATGTGCTGTCAGTCCCAGACACCATTCATTTGACCATTGAACAAAATTGGTGGCCTCGGTCAATCACGGAGTAGCAACCATTGGCGATGTGGAATTCGTTCTACTGAGCCACGCCTGCGATCATGGGATTCGAAATGCATGTTATTTAATATCATTGTACTACCAATAAAGAATTTTCATGAAGTATACTGAGGAAATTCATCGGAATTGTTCAATATTAATTTATTACAAAAAAAATATAATGAAGCATTTCGGGTTCAATGTTTAAAGGTGGATGTGAGTAGTCAATCAAGCTAAGCTAAGCTAAGCTAGAATCGAGAAAAAAATCCAGGATAGTCCCAGGAGAGACCCAAAAATAGCTATAAATCAACTATTTGACCAAAGTTCACATTGTAAATCGTTTAAGTAGTCCTAGAGGACCTAACAGTGAGCTCAAGCTGTGAAGATGTTTCGTTTTGATTGCTACGACAAACGTTCATGATCGTCTCGACATTCACCGAGGGCATACAACGTTTCATGTATTCATGATTTTTTATCACTATCTGAGCACCCTTTCCTCCACCCCTTTTTCTTCCTGACGCGTAGTTCGGTGATGCAATGAGTTTTGAATAATAAACAACTTTATTTGCGTCCCAAACTTTCCTCCTAAGAGTATCAACCGCGGGCATGTGTCAAATAATAACACTTCATTTTGACACTTCGACGGCGCACCGTAAGGTTTCAAACCAGGTGTTATCTAGCTCCTGGGTGTTTAAAAAGCGAGCCAGGAACCAAATTCGAATACCAACCAGCTCCTGATTTGACACGTGCTAAAGTGTGTAGGGAAATTTAAAAAAGAGGCAAAAACAACAACGCTTATCGCTAGACTCCGTGATCACAGTTTTCCCGTAACGGCGCGGTTCCTGGTCCAACTAAAACAGAGTATCAACTATGTTAGACCTATTGAAGCGCTATGCAGGGAAAATGGTCGCATTTGGAGGCAATCTTCTATGTATATTTAGCCATTCATCGTGTCAATCATTATGAAAAACTGACTGATTTACAGCTTCCACAGATCGTCAACCTCCTCAAGTACTAAATAGACATCAAATTTATCAATTTTTCTTCTTTTTTATCTCCGGAACATACAAGCGAGACTTTTCAATGAAAATTTTTTTGCTGGAAACCTGCCAGGTGTCCGTTTAAGAGTTAGTTTTGTTGCCCATTACAATTTTTTTTTTAAATATCTCCCCGCTAAACGGTCAAAATTTGGTCAATATCAACTTGACGTATTTCTTTCAATTTTGCATTTAAAAAAACCTGAACACCCCTCATTTTGAAGGTGTGTAGAATGTTGCCCCTATTTTGATTTTGGAATTCACTCTTCAGTTGTCAAAATGCTGTCCAAGGAAGAAGAGCAGCGTACCAAAATTTTGCTCGCGCATCGCGAAAATCCGGGCTACGCGCACGCAAAGCTGGCAAAATCGCTAAAAGTTGCCAAATCAACCGTTACAAATGTAATTAAAGTGTTTGGGGAACGTTTGTCGACAGCCAGGAAGTATGGATCGGGGGGAAATCGAAAACCGGAAGCCGCTGAGACGACAAAGAGAGTTGCCGGTAGTTTCAAGCGAAACCCTAACCTCTCTCTCCGAGATGCCGCAAATAAGCTGGGTGTATCGTCTACAACCGTGCATCGAGTCAAAAAACGTGCCGAACTATCGACTTACAAGAAGGTAGTGACTCCAAATCGCGATGATAAACAAAATACGACGGCCAAAGTGCGATCCCGGAGGCTGTACACGTCGATGCTGACGAAGTTTGACTGCGTAGTAATGGACGACGAAACCTACGTCAAAGCCGACTACAAGCAGCTTCTGGGACAGGAGTTTTATACGGCGAAAGGAAGGGGAAAGGTAGCAGATATTTTCAAGCACATGAAACTGTCATAGTTCGCGAAGAAATATTTGGTTTGACAAGCCATCTGTACCTGTGGCTTGAAAAGCAGCATTCATAGCTTCCGGGACTGCCAACCAAGAAGTTTACGTGAAAGAGTGTTTGAATAAACGTCTGCTGCATTTCCTGAAGAAACACGGTTGTTCCGCACTGTTTTGGCCGGATTTGGCATCTTGCCATTACGGTAAAAAGGCCATGGAGTGGTACGCCGCCAACAACGTGCAGGTGGTTCCCAAGGACAAGAACCCTCCCAACACGCCAGAGCTCCGCCCAATTGAGAAATACTGGGCTATTGTCAAGCGGAACCTTAAAAAGACCAAAAAAACTGCTAAGGACGAGCAGTAGTTCAAGGCAAACTGCCTTTCTGCGGCGAAGAAGGTGGACAAGGTGGCTGTACAAAATCTGATGGCAGGGGTTAAGCGTAAGGCCCGGCAATTCGGATTTGGAAAAGCGGAAGCCTAACTGAATATTTTTCCTGAATTTTATACTAATTAAACTTAAAAAAGAAATTTAATTTGATTTTTTAAATATACAATTTCACCGATTTACACACGTTTTCCCTTGACCAAATTTTGACCGTATCACCCTTTAGAGGTCTCAATATTTTGCGCATGATTTGACCGCCGTATTTTGTTTATTTTACCGGTGGACAGCTTTATTACCTTAGAGAAATGAAGTCCAGACTGTTTATTAGTCAGCTAAACGAACAGTCAGAAAAATTGATCTTTTTTATTCATTCCCCTATTAAAATTTTCACATTCTCTTGACACATTCTTTAACTTCATGGAATCAATCATTATCACATCTCACATCATATGCCGCAGCCCGTGGCGTAGAAGATAGCCTTTAAGTCTTTTAAGCCAACGGGTATTAGATCAAATCCCGGTCACGGCATACATAGTACACTTTCTGTGGGTTGGTGGTTTTAGCATTGGCAAGATGCTAGCCGTCATATCCTCGAAATGTGTTTGTATGCACCATTATTGAAAATAAGAAGGTACTGATGAAATCAACAAACAATATTACAAGCCTACCGAGTTTAACAAACTGAAAGATTCTATGGCAGTAGGTGCTTAATCTTCCAAAACCAATGATGCTCTTATTGCCCCTAGTAAATAAGCTTAAGTAAAAACGAGTGTTGATATTGACTAGGGTCGCTACTTAGAACAAAATACTCTGATGGCTTTTACTGACAGTGAATCACTGTACTGTACTGTTAAGAAAGAAAAGAAGCCATTAAGGAGTGTTATAAGCTTCATCATAATACATATTTTTTTCATCGAGAAAGAAATTTCCCTGTCAAGAAAAAGACACCCGGTGTAAGATCATTTGCTAAGAAAGTTTCGATTTATACATAATTGCATTTATGCTTTCAACTGTAAATATGATTTGACGACATATTATTTAAAAAAAAAACCTTGAACAGGGGTTATTTTGATCAGCTGGGTAACTTTAATCAACATTATATTTTTCTACATAATCATCAATAACTAAGTCTAAAGTTTAAATATCTGTGAAAACTGTTTTTTACGTTTGAAAGCCTATAAATTGGTTTTTAAATAAGCATAATTCGGTTTGGTTTTGTAAAAATTTGCTGTTAGTAAAAATGTAACTTCAAAATATTAAAATATCTATATTGCCCCTACTTTCATAACAGTCCCATATGTAAAAACAAGCAAGCGAGAAAATCAGGTTTTTCTGTTTCGGAATATATTTTCAAAATGTGACCACAACTTTCAGCATAAACGAAAATCGTTTGATGGAATGTGTTCTGTGTTGTCATAATAAATCGTAAAACCTGAAATTTTCGAAATTTGGCCATTGGTAAGGTCGGGAGCACCATTTTTATTCGTTATGGGACTGTTATGCGAGCATATTTGATACCTTTTTCAAATCTACTCGCATAACAGTCCCATACAGAATATGTTTTGCTAACCAAGCTACTATCTAAAACTTTAATATGATCATTTTTGAACTTCTAAATGCAGTTATCAGAAAAAGGAACATACTTTTTCGTGAATTTCACATTGTAAATTGAATATTTTTACGATTTACAGTTTGGTCTTAAAAAACTAACTTTAGTTGATGTTTTATGCCTTCTTTGCTAAATGACAGCAAATCAATTATTTTGAAAATGTCGAGATACGTTTGAATTATGCTGGTCAAAGTTACACCGAAACAGAGGACGAATGGCCAAGCTGCAAAAATACCTTTAAAGAAACAAAATAGAATAGTTAACGTGAAACATGGATCAGGTTTTGTGATAAACATTTCATTGTAGCCACTAATGTCGTTTAAAATGGTCATGCTTTTTACTTCTTTCCTCAGTTACCTACCTACCTACCTAAGGGTCCAGCGCCGATTGACCGGCGCATAGGGCTGAGATAAAAGATCTCCACTGCTGGCGATCCGGAGCCAGCGTCTTCACTTGCTGCCAGCCGAGGTTCTCGTCAACTGTGCGGATTTCAGCGGCTAGACTTCGCCGCCACGAGCTTTTGGGCCTGCCTCTTCTTCGATGCCCATCTGGATTCCAGTCAAGCGCCTCTCTGCAAATCTCGTTTTCATCTCTTCGCAGCGTGTGCCCAATCCATCTCCACTTACGTTCCCGAATCTCGATTTCTAGCGCCTTTTGATGACACCGGCGATGAAGTTCAACGTTTGAGATCCAGTTGCCAGGCCACCAAGCGCGGATGATGTTCCGCAGGCAGCGATTCACAAAAACTTGCAGTTTTCGCGTCGTCACCGCATATGTGCACCAAGTTTCACACCCGTACAGCAATACGGATTTGACGTTTGAGTTGAAGATTCGGATCTTAGTTCGAAGAGAGATCTGGCGTGACCGCCAGATGTTTCGGAGACTCGCAAACGCAAATCGGGCTTTTCTGATCCGGGTCTCGATGTCCTTCTTGGTCCCACCATCAGGCGTGTTTAAAAATTGTTTGGTGCTAAAAAATGCAACCCTTTCCAAATATTCAAAAATGGAAGACAAAGGTGAATAGAAATACACATTTTGTCCCATTTCTTACTGCAAGCAATTCCATCGATGATTTTCATGCATAATATCAAGTGATTTAATGAATGCCAAACTCATCATCCCATGAAAATGAAGGCGTCAGGAATTCGTTTGGAAAGTTTTGAGATTTGAGTTTTTTATAATAGTAAAGAATTGACGGAATGAAGTTTCGTATTATACAATAAAATAGAAGAGGATTATTTTATTTACTTGTTTGTGGACAATTTTGAAGCGCATTAAGTTTTTACATCAGCAATGTGAAAAACGATAATATTCGTAAATACCACTGATTTTGACGAACGTACAGCAAAAAAAATCATCACTTACCACACAAGTTTTTTGTTTTGATAAAATACTCTCCTAAACAACTAGATGGAATAAACAGGGGGGTAGGATAAACCCCTAGTAAAATCTATTTAAGGCTCGAAGGCTTTTGGAGTATATTTATTAGCGCTTTTATGGGTTCTTTGTTACTTGGATATTTGTTTCAGGAAGAATTCCCAAACATATTTCAAAACTCCACTAACTGTCCAGTATTTTGCACAACAAGTTGCATATTTGTGCAATATTTTTACAGAGATATGTAGACAAACTTAAATTATTCAATGAATATTCGTAATCAGTATTTTAAATAAAAATCTCTTCTTTTTTGGTGAAATGTTTCTGAATTCACATCTATCTCATCCATCGCACAAGACATGACGAATTGATTTTAAACACATGAATGTCCGCCCTGTTGCAAACAGAAGAATTTCAATCACTTGACACAATCTATGTTTTTTCGTCTCCAGTAGAACATTTTTCACCAATCGTTAGCCAAACCACATTAACACGGATTTACATTCACAAACTTCTCGGCAATCGTACCTTATGAAATTCGCAAGCAGCTTCACGAAAGCTTCCCGCTGTTGAGGTGGAATGCTTTTGCACTTCTCATTCACTATGTTGTTTTCATAGTCGGTATGCTCGTGATCGGTTTCCATTTTCTTGCACAAAATTTCCGCACTATACTTGTCAGATAAAGTAACCCGACCCGTATCTTTGAGACCGACGAAGTACTGGTATTGCGGCGAACCAGAGCTTGTCCATTTATATTTATTTCGATCAAAACAGGATCATCTGTTTCTCTCGCCCGGCCCCATGACAAACAACAGCAGATTTGATCGGCAATTATCATCGTTTTCCGTGATACTGTTGGGGTTGAGGAAGGGGGTTTGTTATGCTAAATCAGCACTCCCACACACAATTAACAGCCCGAAAACGTAACAAGCTAACGAGGCGTGATCGACAACAGAGCTTTCTGCTAAAATCGATATTCGCAACATCATCACATTTGCCGGCGAGGAGCGCGTCATGAGGCGCTAATTTCTAGGATAAATCATATCGCTTTGGCCTGCATCTCCAGATTCATAATAGGTTGGTAGGTGGATGGAAATTCAAAATATTCATCCCATTCTGGAATGGAAAAAACTGTTTACTGCAACAACTGATAACAACGCAATATGTTGAGTCTTGCTGCTGCGATCGTCGTAAATTATTCGCGATAAGGTTTAAAGTGTTGTTCCTTCGTTTTTTGGATAAATGTTATCTTCGATATAAGTCTAGTGCTTGAAGAGATAATCAGTTATGACACAGCCTCTGGCGAGCAGTTCTGGGCGCTATCTCCAAGCCTCTAGCGGCAGTTTAGCAGTAGCTGAGGCAATAGCTTGTGTATATTTCTGCAACTATATTGTCCCCATACCCGGTGAATTTGCACGTGACAAAAAGATGCGCTTGATAAAAAATTAAGATAATTTTTTCAGCAACCGCCATCAGTCGGGGGTATGTTTCAAACCAAGTAAATGATATAAATATATTTGATCCAAGACAGACTTTTAATTTTATCCAAAAAATAAATTCTACCCAAACAATTTTCTAAGACAACCTCAACCTCCTAAACATAGATTCATTTTTATGAATGGTTGGTTCTTCATCGGAGTTAATTATACAACCGCAAAAGTAATCAAGTTACTTAACATTTCTAATACTGAAAAAATCTTGTTTTTTAAGTATGGGACCGATAATTTAGTTTAAGATAACGATCCGTTTAATTTGATTTTTATTTTCAAATTTATTGATTTCTACACAACTTGCGTCTATGTAGTAAAAGTCTAAGACTTATGAATTTAAACATCCACTCTCTGGAGCCACTTTAACTCGTTAAAAAATTCCCTAGTTTCTAGGTTCTGCTGATGGCAAACGACCATATGTCATCACTACGGTGCTTGTAAATACAGCTCACGTCATTCGTACAACATCGCAAAAAAAAATGATAACAACTCACACGCATGACGCATGCCGACAACAGCCTTAGTTACGGAGTAATAACTATTTGAGCACATACAAAATCTACGTCAAACAGTCGCAACAAAAAAGCCTCATTTGGTTAATGCAAATCGTACATATATTCACCGAAGTTTGTAGTTCGAATTGGCACACTTACTCTGTTATTATGGCGTTCTGCTCAACCTCCTTGTAGAAAGCAGCTCGTTTGCTGTAGATTTTTGGTAGCACCGGTACTCGTATCTGGAATGGAATGAAACATGGATGATTTACCTTTTCTTTACTATTTTTTCGTATTTAGACAAAAACTTAAACATAAATTATATTACGGTATAAAAGTTATCTAATGAGGAACATTTGATATCCCTGAGAAAAGAATATTGATTGTCGATGGTCTTATAAATGTGATTCATAGCTAATAAATCTGAAATAAAAATCAGAATTTCAAGAAATTAAATGATTTTACGACCGCAACGATACGTATGCTTCTGAATTAAAAAGTCCATCGTTTGGAAGTTTTATTTTATTTATTTATTTCGTCAATCATTAGAAGACACATACATTGTTGGTTTTGCTTAAAACTATTTAAAAATATAAAAATAATTATGTTTGCGAGTTCAATGACTTAAAATACCCTATCGAGATGTTGTAAAGTCAATGGCTTCACAGTGTTGATTATAAGACTGCGTCATGCTGTTGATTGGTCCAGTTTTTGCGTATTCTGTGCGATGGTGATTGAGGGCAAATATACTTCGGTTTCTAAGTCGTCTTGTTGGCGCGTAAAAATTTAATTTGGAAAGTAGTTCTGCTGTATCTGCGAAACAATATCGTTTACATAAGATATCATTGCATACACTCGCCGTTTTCTTAGTGTTTGGATGTCGATTAACATGCAACGAACCTCATATGATGGAAGAAACGCTTTATAAATCCTAACATGCTATTCGCCTTATGTATAATAATAGTGTTATAGTGGTCAATAAAAGTAAGTTTGGAATACAGGATGATTACTAGATCTCTCATTTTTTTTACATCTTTCTACATCCTGATTTCCTAGTGTAATTATAATGTTTGGAGATGAAAGTTTTAGGCTAAATGATGTAGAAAATGTCTATTTCATTCTGGAACAAATTAATATCTTCATGGTTTTTTATTTCCAAATATAGCTTCATGTCATCGGCGTATATGAGTATTTTAAGATTTTTAAGGATCGTTTACGTACAACATAAAGAGAAATGGTCCTAAATGTGAGCCTTGTGGAACACCTGAAGTGACTTGAATGGGATTTAACTGCTTTCCATTAAATTTTATTATTTGTTGTCTGTTTGTTAAATATGATTCAAGCCATTTCAGAAGTCCCAAATCAACTCCAATTTGTTGCAGCTTATAAAGTAGCATCGGTATATCTATACGATCAAATGCTTTGCTAAAGTCTGTATACAATGCCTCAAAGTGATTCCCATTAACCATTGCATTTAATGAATAATCTACAAATTCAAGTAAATTTGTTGAAGTTGATCGACCTTTGAAAAATCCATGGTGTTTGGCTGTTATTCGGTTTTTTATCCGAAGAAAAAACTTTTCATTCACAATTGCCTCAAAAAGCTTGGGAATGCAAAAGATAATAGCAATTTCACGATAATTACGTACATCAGCTTTCCGCCCAGATTTAAAAATAGGAACCCAAAATGAGCTTTTCCATACTTTGGGAAAAATTCCTGTTTCTAGTGACGTATTGAATACTGAAACAAAGGGTATTTAAGTTCATTGGCAAGTTTTTTTTATAAATACTGGAGGAATTCCATATGGCCCAGGTCCCTTTGAGGGGTCTAAATTTTTCAAACCCTTCAAGATATCCTGTTCATGAAGGGTAATTGACTCCAATATTACTAGGATATTCTGGATAAAATGCAAAATAATCACGGTCGCGATTTTCTTCCGAATAAGTGATATAGATTTGTTGGGAAAAATTTGCAAAAGATTGCAGATTTCTTCTGAGTTATCACCAACATGTTCATCAAGTTGCATTATTGATGGAAAATTGTCTGATTTAAGTGTTGTTTTAACGTATCTAAAGAAGTTCTTTGGGCAGGACTTAATTTCAAGCTCGGTTTTTGTATTGAACTCTTCAAATGCATTATTAATAGCTGAGTCCAGTTGATCGCATATTTCCATATAGTTTGCTAGGTTTTCACTGCTTTTGTACTTTCTGTACGTTTTATGTGCTTTCTGTTTGCGATTTTTTAAGTTTTTCATGTGTTTATTAAACCAAATTGGATGTTTACTATTTCTATGGCGTCGTTTTTTCTTTAATTCAAACGAGGTTCTGAAATTCTGAAATAAAATGTCTTAATGTCTTATTAAAAAAAATTGAAGGCGAGCGAGTTTCAGAATCAAAGTTCAACCCTGACTTTTAATTAATTTAGATATATAGATTTTTTGATTAAGACTCTTGCATTTTGTATAGAAACGATATACACTGCCGGCCAAAAGTTCGGGATTACCCCTTCAAAAACATGAAAATTTTGATCGACCATATCTCAGCCATCTTATGACATATTGCAATTCTTTCCTTTTTTGTATGTTTTGACAAAATATTTATGATGAGTTTATATGATTTAAACTTAGCTTAAAGTTGAGACATTTTTGAGGAAAATTTTCATGTCTCTGAGGGGTGATCCCAAACTTATGGCCGGCGGTGTAAGATGTAAGATATAAGGAGAAAGAATTCGGATGTAATGAATAAAAATACAAAACCAAAAGAATAAAATATTCAAAATGTGGACATTAGAATTAAACTTTTAAAACAATTCCTAATTTAAAAGACGGATTTCAGATTTTTGTATTCAAAACTAAACAAGCGAGATTCAGAATCAAAGTTTAAAGTATAAGTTAAAAATTCTAAATTTCTTGATACGATGTTAGATCTCTCCTCATCTAAGATCTTGTTTCTGAATTCAAATTAATAAAAAAACAGTATTTTGCAAGAAAACGAATTCTGGACTGGAATTCCATTCAATTATTCTGTGCAATAAAATGAAATCTGAAATATTTATATATAAAGTCGCGAATGTCATAAAGTTGGTAAAACGACTATAATCGAAACAAAAAAAAATTAAAAATTTATAGTATAAAATCTCTGAAATTTTTTACCTGGTTTTCAGAGAATTGCTGAATTCTGAAATCTTAAATATGTGATTTGAAATTTTAAATCTGAAGTCTGAAATCTGAGAACTAAAACCTTTTATTATTATCTATGATTTATTATAGACATTTTACCACTGCTGGGGTATTCGTGTCTTAATGAAATGACATCTGAAATCAGAAAATATATCAGAAATTCAAGCCACCAATCGAATAAAAAATCAAACTCAAAAAAAAACATTAACAACCACAACATGGAAGTCATGGAAATAAAAGGCGGAATTCTGATTCATTTTTAAACGTATCGATTACAGACAACTTACAAAATCCGTCACTATATTGAGTCTGAGCTGCAGTACTCAAAATAAACTTCAAATTTGACTTTTGAGAATAAGAAGATCATAATACGACAGCCATGTATGGGAATAATAAAAAAATTAATTTCGGAGCCCTGAATTTGATATTTTGTTTTCAGAATTTAGCAGAAAGTACCTATTCGGTAGCATTGTCAAAATGTCGAACTAGATAAGTTTAGAATAGAACTGAATATGAAATTCTGAATTGGCGTTTTGGCTTTTAGGGTTCATTCTTCAGAATTCGATTTTCAAATTTCTTAACCATCATGTGTCCCAGAAATTTTTGAGCGTTACAGTCCCGGGGTGTCAATTAGATAATCCTGACTAAAACCAATGTATCTCTCGTCTTGTTGTCCAACCAATTTTTCAAAATACATATTTAAATAGTTTTGAAAACCTCGTAATATAATTCAACTATGTTTCTCAGACAAAATACTCGCCTACAACACTTCAGTTTTCCGTTATTCAAAGTCTAAGAAAAACCTAAGAAAAGTGTTTTGGAAACCTCGTAATGTAATTCAAATAAGTTTTAAGACAATATTCAGCTATAACACTTCAGTTTTCCGTTATTCAAAGTCCAAAGTTCAAAGAAAAAAAAAATCCGAAAAAACATGCTTCAAGAAAAAAAACTGTAGAAAAAAGATATGTAGATCAGCTACGGAATACTCAAATGCTGCTTAGTGTTTAAGAAAGCTGAAGCTAGAAGCTATACGTTGCACATTAGGATATATATTTTTTTTGAAATTTTTAAGATGATGACCACAATAAATGTAAAAAAAGTGGTGCAAAATCCGTATTTTTCTATCAATGAACCGTCAAAATGGTTTACACACCAGATGAATTTTGCAAAGAGGATTGGAAAATTGACGTAATTTGACACATTTTGGCATCTTTAGATTTTCGAAATACGAAACAGAATTTTCCAATTCTCTTTTCAAAATTTATCTGGTGTGACTTAAACAATTTGACAGTCCATTGATTAAAAAGTACGGTTTTCACACCACTTTTTTACATTGGTTTGTTCAAGTGGTCATGACTTTTAAAAATTTAAGAAAAAATATATCCTTCTGTGCAACGTATAGCTTCTAACTTCAGCTTTCTTGGACACTAAGTGAAAATGTTTTTGAGCATTCCGTAGCTGATGTACAGTTTTTTAACGAATCATGTTTTCTGTGTTTTTTTTTTAATTAAACTTTGAATAACGGAAAACCGAAGTCTTTTAGGTGAATAATGTCTGAAACACATATTTGAGTTACATTATGAGGTTTCCAAAACTATCGATTTTGTAAAAATCGGCTAAAAAACAAGAGAGATTAGTAGTTTTAAGCAAGGAGTGTCAAATTGACACTCAAGATCTAATTAGGGAGTTTTTTTTTCCTGGGCTTTCAGGGTGCGTTCATGAAAAAGTAATGATGCAAAATTAAAGATTCCAATATTGAGGGTCCTCGAAGAATTTTTTTATTTGAATGCACCCGAATAAAGTTACAAGCCGCCAAACTTTCAATAGTGTCATATTAACACTTAAGAGCGGATTAGCGTTTATTCAGAATGCTGTAGTTAGAACATGAAACTTGGTTAAAATTTTATATTTTTTATCACTGCTGTATTTTAAATTCCGCATTTTTTTTATCCACATAGACTGATTCAAGTAAACTTAAACGAAACTTACCACACTCGAATCATGAATATTTCTCCGGAAGTTTTTCCTCGCCAAATCAATTATCCTCAGCTTTCCTCGCCAGAAAACTTTGTTATCTGTCTGAGATTCATTCGTTCCGCTTCCGTTCAGTGTGAAAAAACGTCCACCAACGTTGTTGCAATGATTGATAATCGCAGTACATTGGTAATTTTGAGCCAGAACTTGCACTGTTGCTCCACATCTTTTCGTTAGGTGATGCATTTTGAAAACTTATTAATTTCGACGGTGAATCAGCTGTAGTAAATCTGCCTTTTGAGCTGGAATGTGAAAATCGATTTTTCTTCTCACTTTCAAGCTTCGGGAGCAACGTTCTGTTTCGTAACTTTCTTGAGCTTTGATTGGAGATTTATATTCCAGATAAATCACTTACACTTTGATAAAACTTCAATAAAACTCAACTTACGGTGGAGTGCATAACGATACCAAATCGAAAAAGCTAAAATCGTATGATGTTTTCCGTCAAGACGACTCTTAAGAACACTTGAAAATCAGTCAAGAACAGCTCTCGTCAGCAGGATATCAAACGCCCCCTCGTTCGCTTCAGATTTTCCCACACACTATCGTCCTTTCGGGTCGTTTCAAGTTCGCTTTCGTGCTTCCTTCGCTCGGCAGGTCCTTTTCACGTTTGCGTGTTTACGGTTCACCCGATTTTTTTAGACTGCTAAAGCTCGGATTGAAATGAGCATTCGAAGGTTCGCCCAAATCTTCCACACCGAAGAACAATAATGTCGCTCATGATAAGTAAACACCGTCAACACTTTAATTTCATCCCACTCGCTAGGGAATGATTCACGAGCATCCATTCCTCTATGGATCCGAGGCAAGGTGTGAATCGGGGAGGAAACTCCTCACCGTTCATTATCACGATATGGTGGAAAATGTAAACAGCTCTGAAGCATGTTAGAGAAGAAAAAAATCATCACATGTGAACCTCAATGTTTTCAAAGCTCGGGAGATACTCTCTCTGTAGTCACATGCCGTGGTTAATTCTCTACAGGTTGGAAAATTCCCATTTGAGAAAATGTACATACAGTCAGTCGAACAATTGTCCGTACAGCACTAACATTTATCGGAATCCTAATTTAACAGGTCGCAACGTTCACAGGCACCCGTGAATATTAAAAACGGTCATATTCGATGCTTAATTTGAAAGTTTTTGCTATTTTTTTATATTCTTAATATGTTTTCTTTTTGAATTCAAAAGAATTATCTTTTTTCTCATACGTTTAATTACTTTTGTCCCTTTAAATTTTGATTAGATATGCGAGAAAAAATGGTTTAATTAAACAAATGTGTTTACCTAGTTTTCCAAAAAAAATCTTTCATGGTAGACTTAAAGGGAGTCAGTAAAGATTATTTAATAAAACATCCATTCTTAACACCTTTGTCGCCATGGGACCCATAGTCGTGTAACGGGTGTATTTCCTGGGAAGCCCCGTCACATCAAAAACATGTGACGCTCTCTTACTCAAGTTAGCCGCTCAGTTTAGCAACACGTTGCTAATGTGGGAATTCTCCCTCTTAACTTTCTTACTCCGAATTTTTTTTCTGACCCGATCAGAAAAACTACCAAAATGAGTGTGGCGACGAACGTGTTGATGAAAAATAAGTAAAATGATGGTAGAAACTACTCTCTGGAGCCTCTACTTCAATACACACAGAGAAAAATTCTCCGGTTTTCTAGATTTAAAAGCTTTTTACGACTCCAAAACCTCGCTCATTTAATTTATGACCCAAATTATATTATTTTTAATTTTTTTTAATAATATTGGAATTTTTCAAACATTCAAACAAAATCTTTATTCTAGAATAGTCAGGCGTTAGTTATCTGAAAAATGTCGTTTAACACATTACGCGTGCATGAAATTATAAGTACGTACCAATTACGAACAAATACACCAAACTTTTATGAACGTAGCGTGTGAAATATCAAAGAAATAATTAGGTATAAGAGCACGAATCGGTGATTCTCTCGAGGCCCAAAGCTTTCGTTTGAGTTCTTTACGGAATGTTCAGGAATGTTTTGTATTAAATAAGATCTTAAGGAAAGTACGAATTTTAATGGAAAACATTCATCAGATGTTACGTTTTGAAAATTTTTCGCTGTCTGATTTTGTTATTCCTAATGCCATCTGTTAGCACTATTTGTTTTAAACAATAAGTTGGAAGTTTGCTAAATTTGGACAGCCTCTAAGTGTTAACCAGGGCTGCATTAAGCCATCGGGGGGCTCGGGGCAATTTTTTTCGGGGGGCCCCTATGATTCGATTTTTTTCAAATGCTATTCGAGAGAATACAAAAACTTTTGAACGTGTAAAAGAACTGGAGATGAGTTCAGTATATTGTCTTCAAAAAGCCATGTTTTCTGCGTAAAAGAATGGTATTTTTAAATAAAAATTGTTAGTAATACACGTGCAAACATTGCGGAAGGAAAGAGTTTAGAATTTTCTCAAAAATAAAAGCTTTGATTTGAGCTGCAAACTGCAAAATTTAATTCTAATTTTTTTAAATACCCTTATCACCAGCTAAAATTCACAGATTTAGAAAAAAAAGGCCGGATAGATATTTTAAATGATTTCCATTTGATCATTTATCGTCTGGTTTGTGCTTCATCGAGAAATATTTACCTAATGACAATTTAGAAGCATCATAAAGATTTGAAAAAAAATTAACAAAATAATTAAGTTCAAATTCCATAGAGATGCAGATATAAGAGTTCAAGAATTCAAAACCTGAAATCAGGTTTTGAACCAAAATTCAGTGTCTCAAATCTAAACTATAATTTCAAATCAAGTTTTGAGTAACAAAATATGAATTAAATTAAAAGAAAAGAGATTCAAAGCTACAATCAGAGCCGAAACAGCAATTGCTCCAAATATGATTTTGATTTTTTTATCTTTGAAAATAAAAAAAAACCTTTTCATGAGATGTTTATGAGTATGATTCTCATCTTATAATTTTTTTTAATTAATTGTTATTCTCAATGTGACAAAAGCCAAAGGGGTAGGGGTAGAGGTGATCGTTTGAAAAAAAAATTTTAGAATAGAGATTAAATGTTTGAAACACATAATCAGTTATCATTGAAAAAAGTCAGATAAGGAATCCAAATGAGTTAGGTACTTTGAACAAAGATCCTGTGTTCTCAAAATTCAAAAAAACCATGTAACTGAACTTCAGTTCTTGAAGAAACAACACAAAACTTGAAAATCTCAATGAATAGAATCTGAATAAAAATAAAATTAAAAAGATATAAATATCCATGTTAAGAGAACACTCAAAGATATTTGCCACTTAACTATGAGATCACTTTTATGAAAATGTGAGAATAATCATCACTTGGAAAATGATGTGGATTTTAACTACAGTAGGTGATCTAATTTTGGTTAAATCAGTTGAAATTTCAATACGAAAGTTCAATACAAATTTCACGCTAAGGAAAAAATTGGGATGCAAATTCAATGAAGAAACTCTGTACTGTTGGTTGGTCCAATTTAGGCAACTAAATTTTTTTTTAAACATTTTATTTTCAAAAATAGGGAAGGAAAAGGGTTCAGAATTTATAAACCAACGAAATTTCAATAATAATGGATGAAAAGTGAAAAGTTAAAATATTACCCGGTATCAACACGAATACTGCCCGAGTAAAATTCTGAAAAGTTTATCATAATGCTTCTCAGTTCTCTCTTAGCACTGTGAACCAATTTTGGCGAAATTAGCTGCTATTTTAGTACAGTATCCAATGTGCCATTACTTGGAAAGTTAACATAATAATAAACTTTATTATTGAGCAAGACGTTTGTATGCAATGAAAGGGTGGAGGTTTTTTTTTTGTTTCGATTATAGTCGTTTTACCATCTTTATTGCATTCGCGACTTTATCAACGTTACAGTCTTATCCGGTACAACTGTGTTCGATGTTTGCTCTTGGGCTCGAACTCACGGACATCGGCTCAGGAGACAACAGACTTGCCAACTGAGCTATATCACAAGCCCAAAGGGTGGAGATGTTTTCCTTTATTATTCTTGTTCTGTACAGAATATCCTGACTGATATGTTTTGATAAAAAAAAATTAAAATTTAAGGTGTTTTGCCTCATATTCTTCCTAATTTTTGTTTCGAATTCGGTTCAGATTATTTTTGTCCAGATTTTGAGTTGAAAATTTTAAAATTCAATATCAAGATGTTGATATTATTAGCACGAAAAATGCGGGTGAACTTCTTCACTGCTAAATTGCTAACTCTAGGGGCCCCCCTTAACTTATGCCAGAGAATTCTTGATATTATTTCCCGGGCCCCCTTTAGTTTTTCAAGTTTTTATTCGGGTTTTATAGTTTTTATTTCTTTTCATAGATTTGTAGAAATTGAAGTTGTATGATCAAAGTAATATAGATACTTTTTTCCCTCGGGGGGCCCCCCTGAGCCGGGGGGCCCGGGACAATTGCCCCTTTTGCCCCCCTCTTAATCCGGCCTTGGTGTTAACTGTAATGAATATTTTGACGGATTTTTTTTTCTGCTGGGGAGAGAGTCCACTGCGACCATTAAGTTGATCTATTGTAGTATTACCCCGCGTTACTATTTTTACTTTGCTATGCTACTTGACACCCCTGCACTATTGGTTGAAGTTGCAGTTGTTTACCGGTAGCACTACGAGCACACACATAATTAGGTAGGATCTCCAAGTGCAATCTAAGTTCCCTTGAAAAGATCCATCCACATGCATGTGCTGCATTATTGGGCGTACAATTCCAAGGTATACACGGCTAGCATTTCACTAATGCTATAACCGCCAACCTTCATCATACTATGTGTGCCAGGTTATGTCACGACCGGATTCGATCTCATGAACGTTGGCTTAGAAGACAAGTATGCTATCCTCTAGGCCACGATCTGCTGGCTATTTTGACGGATGGTGTGTAATGATGTTCTTACTATACTACATAAGTATTGCGGTTAGCTCGGGTATTCATAATTCAAACCTGAAGTATATTGACGGGTTGTCCATTTTTTCTCGAATGGCTTGAAAGATGCAACTCAGTGGACTTTTCGTTCTGAAACACTAGAAAAGCAGCTCTAAAGCAACTACTTTGATAAAATTCACAGACTGGATTATTACTTGAAGTCTCAACTTGACACTAATCTTATAAACATTTGTTATATTTGACGCTTCTTTCAGTATCTTTAGGCAGGTGTGCTCTTTGAAGCAGCGTATTGACTGGGATCATTAAAATTAAAAAAAAAAGAACAACTCAACTTCATGATATTGCAGCTAAGGTTGCCGAAATCACAGAAAAATCTATAATTTCAAAGAATTTTGAGCACAGAATCTGTGTCGTAAACGATATCATTTATAATTTAAGCTTTGACGACCCATTCAGCAGGAAACCAAAACCTGAAAAGAGTTAAGCTGAAAATCTAAACAGTAAACATAGAATATACAATTAATTAACTACGATAAAGCATTAAATATCAATGAATTTTGTTCTTTTTTATTACCGTTTGACTGATTTAGTCTACTGTTGGATAAAGGTTAATAATAGCTTCTCATCTACTTTGGACAGTTTCAAATGATTTCTGCTTCAACGTTACTTCAAAATGTCGGTTGATTCGCACTTTCCAGTGGAATCGCTTTTTAAACAATCCCGATCTGAGTTGTATCCTGTTTCGATACCTAGTTTCTTAGCCATCTCAACCTTCTCATCCCAAGCCTTGAGGAAGTCAACCACTGCCGTATGTCCGAAAGTTTCCGCTTCATCAATCGGTCGGTTACCCCATCGATCCTTCGCATCGTGGGGAACGCCACAATGCTCAAGCAGGAATTTAACACACTCAATGTGTCCCTCGGAACTAGCCAGATGAAGTGCCGTTCTGCCATCGTAATCGGACAGAGTAATGTCCATCCCCGAAAGTTTATGCCTTCTGAGTGCTGTAACATCCCCGCTGGCGGCCGAAAAGAGCAGGTTCACCACCGACAATCCTTTGGTTTCGTACCGATGCCGGCGCGGATCCTTTTTGTCGGAGATATGCTTGATATTTTCGTATAAATGGAAGTTGAAAATATGATTAAGTTCCTCGCAGAACTGCACACCTCGGCAGCTGTTACCGAGCGGGTCCAAAGGTGGAGACCACATGAAAATACCCATCACATTCGGAATAACCAACATTATCCCGCAACATACTCCGGACTTAGCAGGAAGTCCAACTTTGAAAGCGAACTCTCCAGAAAAATCGTACATGCCACAGGAATGCATCAGAGAGAGAACATCTCGAACGTTTTCGGATTGAAGGATTTTTTCTTCCGTCAAAGGACAGATACCTCCGTTTGCAAGTGTCGAAGCAATAACGGACATCGACTCACACGTAGATTCCATTGAACAACACTGGAAGTAGAAATCCATACATTCTCGAAGATTCGTTTTCTCCGGAAAACACTTGTGCTCGCGCATGTAGAACCCTAACGCATAGTTTCGATCGGCTGCTTCTCTTTCAGATAAAAATACTGCATTATTGAATCCAATCGCATCACCTCCAGCCATACGACTGATCCTATTCTGCGTATAGTCGAATTTTTCCGCCAAAGTCATCTCCGGATGGATCAATGTCTTCAGCAGCGAGCAAATCAAAATCGCACCCGCATTGATCATGGGGTTGTGTGGCTTCTTATTGTAATCCAACACAAGTTCATTGAAGTTTCTACCACTAGGTTCTTGTCCAACATACTGATGAACGACGTCAGATCCCAACTTTTCTAGCGCAATCGCATAGGTCAATGGTTTACTACAACTTTGCAAGGTAAAAGGTACGCTCGAATCTCCAATCGAGAATCTTTGACCATCAACTGTGCAAACACTTAACCCCCAAAAGTCCGGATTCACCCGCGCCAACTGAGGAATATAACTGGCAACCTTGCCGTCGGTGTTGCTCTTACACTTCCAGAAGATTTCTTCGATGTCTTTGGTGAATCTCTGAAAGTCAGGAATAACAAACTGATGCCGAAAGGCACGCGCAATCAGCACAATGCTCGGCGCAATAACTGCTTTGAAGGTTTCCTTGTTCAGATTCTGCGTCAGTGGCGATCCTCCGTCATAGTTATTCAACTTGTGCACCTTTTTCAAGTTTTCCATCATCTCACCGATGCGAGGATCGTTCCTACGAATTCCGGTGGTTCGAAGGGCCTTCGAAAAAGATTGAACAATTAACCTCACAGAAGATGTCATGAAAACGCATTCAGAAAATTTCTTACCGCCAGGAACTTTCCAATGTTCAACAGTCCCGTTTCCTCATTTTTGAATATATCGAAAAGCATATCTTCAGCATGCTTTTTGTCCGAGTCACGTTGTCTAGAAGGTGTAAAAACAATATAACATTAGAAGATTTTTTTTTTGCATAAAGAGGTTTGTCGATTTTGTAGAAGTGATTTTTCTGTTTTTGATCTGAAAATACAATTCAAAATAGTTTCCAATGCGCCTGCAGAATCAATCTTTAATCTGAAACCCTTTTTAAAAGAATCGAATAGTCATCGACGGAGAAATTAATAATTTTGATTGCCATTCTATGTTAAACTGCAAAATTTTCATAACTATTTTTGTTGATATGCAATCATGCTGTGTACATACATAGAGCTTTCAAGTGAAGTTAAGCGCAATGGTCTACCTGTTATTTTCCAAGTACTATGGACTTCGCCGTGCAAATGAAGTAGTTTTGAAGAAACAAATTCTTATAATCTTTGATAGCCACTAGCCTTATGTACGTTACACTTAGCATGTAATACGTATCCTTTTTTAGGCCGGAACAAATTTGAAATCCTTCTTTTGTCACTTCGAGTTGAGATATCATGAGGGAGGGGTAAAACAATTACCAAACTTTTCAATAAATTGGCAGGCAAGCTTTTTTGTTTGGAAACTAAAAACAATGTTACGAATTTTCGAAAACTAATGTGAATTACATATGATTGCATTCCTTGAAATTTTAAATTGAGGTCAGTATACATTTTGTAGTGTTTTCTAAGGATTCGTATGATTCATAATCGTGCGAAAAAAAATTCGAATTGTTTGACAGCTTTCGACAGTTTTCGAAATATTTACAAATAATCGTTTCTTCTAAACTCTAATTCGAATTGAATATTGTTAATGTTTGTCTAAATATGAAAACTCGATAATGAAAAATTGCAATGTACTATTAACCGTTTTTACGCCATGTAGGTAAGTTAGTGAATCACATTAAAATAAAAGTTTTTTTTCTTCTTTCCTTTTATTATGACAAAATGAACCTTACTTTACAATAACTCAAATTTACAAATATATACGTAATTGTTATATGAATAATAAAGCTGATAAAGTATTCTGCGATGATTTATGCTCTAACGAACTTTTTAAAGATAAGTGCGCTGAATATTTCTAATTAATAGAATAGAAATTTCTTAAGTATCGTTTTTTTTTCATTTTAAGATATTATTTTTTCGTTGATTTTTTTAAACAAAAAGTTCAACAAGAAAAGTCACCTCTAAATTCTGATATATAGTTCAAACTTCTGAAACCTAATAAAAAGTTTTGTATTACAAAAAAAATTCTTCAATTGATTCAATGGTGTAATGTTTCAAGAAATCTGTCCAGTTTTCAGTCAACAGTCTCTACTCTCAAGTATCACTACTACGAGTTCGAATGTAGTGAAAAGGTCTCCGTCTCGAATGGGAGCAATACAAATAACACAAAAAGTGAATCTCAGTGGAAAAGAAGTTTCCTTTAAAGAGATTCACTTGGAAAAAGGGAATTAAATAATTAAATAACTACTTGTACTAACGCTAATACTAACTAATACATATAACTATAAACAAAAAAAAATTAACTTATAATTAAGATTGAGTAAGGAAAAATATTTAAAAAGCTGGTTAAGTTGTTGGTCGCGTATCAGCTAAATTTCTTTAAAATGTTGTATAGATTTGGTCTTAAAAATGTTACGATTATTGGTGTTTTTAATATGCTCTAGAAGGTTATTGTACTTTGTAGGACCTATAAAAGAAATTCGTCGTTGCCCGAGGCTAGAAAACGATCTGCATCTTACAAGATGATTAGCTTGCCTAGTGATATGAAAACTTACACCTGTAGTGAACGTCAAATTCTGTAAATAATAAGAGGAATTTAAATTGTCAAAGCCAAAAAGACATGTTTGTAAATCACATAATTGCGCTAACGATAAGATATTGTGAGATCTATCAGAGTAAAGTAATTTGGAGGAATGTCGGCTGGGAAGATTAAAAATAGTTTTTAAACATCGGTTTTGTAAAACTTGTAGCCAAGAGAGCAAGGATAATGCTGCTCTATCCCAGACAGCTATTAAATAATTTAAATGAGAGTCCACAAACGCGTAGTAAAACTTTAAAATGACGTGACGCGGTACAAGGTTTTTTACTCTCCATATAATACCACTGAAAAATGATATTTTTTTTTTGCAGATTATCAATGTGATAGGACCAGGTTTTTTTTTCGTGTACCTAGTAGGATTCCCAGATATTTGAAATTAACAACTTTTTCAAAAACATAGTTTAAAAAACCTGGATCCTTTTGCGGTTGAATCTCCTTTTGGGATGAGCGAAAAATCATGTATTTTGTTTTCGTTGCAATATTGGCAGAAAAATATTGCTGTAAGATCACTAAATCCTCCTCCATATTTTTGATAATGGTATACGTGGACATTTTTCCGGGTATAACAGAGCCGTATCGTCCGCAAAAAGACGTGGTAAACCATGAAGTGAAGTTTCAATAGTTAGAGACAAATTGTTTTCTACCGATTAGGTAACTACGGATGAGATCATTAGCGATGCCCCGGTTCCAAAGCGTTCTAGTTTATCGAGGAGAACATTATGATCGAGCGTATCAAAGGCTTTTTTAAGGTCTAGGAACAAACCACCAACAAGTTTTTTACAATCAATGTTTTCAACTATTGTATCGACCAGTTCACCAATAGCAATAAGAGTGCTTGACCCAAATCTGAATCCATATTGTAGGCGATAAAGCACATCATTATCATTCAGAAATGAATTCATTCTGACTATCAATATTTTTTCGAAGACTTTGCTAAAAACACTCAGAGTGGGGATGGGTCGATAATCATTTATATCAGTAGGGTCTCCATTGGTGTGACTCTAGCTGTTTTCAAAATTTCTGGATAGATTCCTGTTTCTAAAATATTGTTCAATCATTCCGAAAGAATGCGACCAAAGGACTCAGAATGGGTTTTCAAAACGTTAGTTGAAATTTTATCAGATCCACAGCTTTTTTCTATTTTTCAATGACTGAATCGTAAGCAAAACTTCAGCAGGAGTTGACGGTCGTAAGAAAATTGAACTAGAGATCCTATCTATTCTTGGCAAGTAGTCGTAGGAAGGATCAACATTAATATTTTGGGCGAGAGATTTGCCAATGCCTGTGAAGAAGTTATTGAGTGTTTGACACACTTGACGTTTATTGTCGATTTGGACATCATTAATTCTGAAAGTGATTGTTGACACGTTTTTTGTTCTGCCCAACATTGAGTTAATTTGTTTCCATGATTTCGAGTGAGTTTTATTGTTAAGAATATTTTCATAGTACGAACGCTTACAGTTTCTTTTAGAAATTCGTTGGTAGAATGATTAAATAAGAGATCTCATGAAATGGTACCGATTGGTAGGGCTGTGAACTTTGAACTCAATTATCTCGAAATGAAGTTCATGGCGTTCAGTTCGGTCTGGTCGAACCCCGACTAATTTATTTTAAGATAATGATTCGATTTTTTTCAATTTAGATATCATGTGTCTTTGTAGCAACAATCCACGCCTTTTTTTAATTTAAAATATCTACTCTCTGGAGCCACTTTTCCATGGAATATTTCCTAGTTTTTTGGCTTTATTGATGGCAAATAACCATATTTCTCCACAACGGGGCTTGTAAATATGTGAAAAGTCATTCGTACAACATTCCAACAAGTTATGTTATAACAACACACACGCATGACGCAATCCGGCAAACTGCTAGGTTACGGAGTGATAACTGTTTGAGAACATACAAACTCTACGGCAAACAGTCAAATCAACTGAATCAAAGCAATCGAAAGATTCCTTTTAATTCAGCCACGGTAAATGAAAAGTTCATATACCAGTATTTCGATAGCAACTTATTACCTTCTTCAGTGAACGTTTTCGATTGATTCGTATCAATCGAAAACGTTCACTGAAGAAGGTAGTAAGTTGCTATCGAAATACTGGTATAAATATGAACTTTTCATTTACCGTGGTTGAATTAAAAGGAATCTTTCGATTGCTTTGATTCAGTTGAATCATTCAACCAAGTAGGCTCACAACACAACAGAGAGTCAAATCAAAGAGTAACTAATAAAATGTATTAAACTATCGAAACCCACGTCTAGCTTTACTGAAAAAAGTTTTAAAAGCTGACAAAAAACGAGAAGTATGGTACAACATTTGGAACGGATAGTGTCGAAAGTGATGCAAAAAAATGCTGGGAACAGTAACAATGACGTCACCATTCATACCACTGCTAAAACACTGCAGCTTTTCAGTTGCCTCCAATCAACTTTTGACGTAGAATTACGTCTTACGGCAACACTATAGGGGGGTAAATTGAAATCCGCGAACGGATCTCGCGTCACGAAAAACGCCTCTTTCAGAGACATCTTTCTTAAAAGACATACCATGTCTGCTTAACGTTGATTGGCTATTCGAAAATAAAAAAAAAAACTAGGACGCCCGGCCCCTTGATGATTTTTGTTTTTTCCAGCCAACGAAAGTTATAAAAGAAGGAGTCGACTAACTGTTTGGTTCATTTGTTAAGAGAAACTCAAACTGAACACATGTGCAGCAGCAGAGATGGACAACAGCGCGCCGGAAAAAATTAAGACAGCTGAGATGATATCACACACACACACACACACACACACACACACACACACACACACACACACACACACACACACACACACACACACACACACACACACACACACACACACACACACACACACACACACACACACACACACACACACACACACACACACACACACACACACACACACACACACATACACACACACACACACACACACACACACACACACACACACACACACACACACACACACACGCACATAAACAGACAACACACGCGCATAAACAGACAACACACGCGCATACCTCCCATCACATCCCATCACAACCTCCCATGGTACATCACCCACCAGCCGCCGCCCTCTTCCCACATCACCCATCATACTTCCCATCCCCATCCTTCGCTCACAATCCACCCATCGCACACCACCCACCCATCGCAAACCATCAACCCATCGCTCACTACCACCCACCCAACCTCACCACCCATCGCACACGTCCACACACCCATCGCACACCTCCACACACCCATCGCACACCTCCACAGACCCATCTCACACCACCCAGCCGTCACATGCCACCCACCCATCGCACACCACCCCACACCCATCCATACCGCCCACTCAACGCACACGACTACCAATAGTTTAAAAAAGCTCAAGAACAACTCTTTGAAAGTATATGGCCCTGAAAAGGGCCGTTTATAAATTTTGGATGAAATTAAAACATGGTTAATCTAACGCTTTCTCCGGAATCCTAGGTAGGAAATCAACATTTTAAGTTAGTGATTGCAATGTGATCTGAAGGGAAATGAAAACATAATACTGATTCCAACGAGACGCATAAAGGCTAAACAGTTCGAGAGCTTTTGCACTGAGTCAAGCGTTAAGATCAAAGCAGTCATTGAAAGCTATTCTCGCAAGCGTTTGATACAAAGCTCGTGTGTTGATAACGTTATTTGCATAACTACCGGGCGCAATCATTTCGACGACATCGGCTTTGTTTCTGCTTATACTTATATTTAATTCGCCTTTTGTTATGCAGTTAAACAAGCTGCATACTATCTATATGGGTCGTTTTAGACCATTAATAGGTATTAAAACGACAATTTAGGGAAGACTGACTTTTCTTGAAGATCATTTCCTTCAAAAAATTCGACATACTTTATTCTAGGATGCTAATTTAAGACGAAAAACACATTGACACAAGACAGGCTGTCGTAATTCTACGTGAACTTATCGGTCGTTTCTTATATACAACCTCTGTAACTTTTTTTTGTCAAAATTTTGGCTTCATTTCCTCCTCCGCATCTGACCATCAACATTTTTTTTAAATTTTAATACACCATGTTATAGCCATCATGGTCCAAATTGAAGTAACAAATAATTCGATGAATTCAAATCATACACATAAATGTACACATACGAAGATACTTATTGTATTGTTGGAAATTTGTGATTCAACTTGCACACTTACTCTGTTGTTATGGCGCTTTGCTCCACCTCCTTGTAGAAAGCGGCTCGCTTGCTATAGATTTTCGGCAGTATAGGTACTCGTATCTGGAATGGAGTAGAATAGGTAGTTCTTTATGCAAAAAGTTGTTAGTTGTTAATTACGTGGAGTTTGGCAAAAAGTTGTAAACACAATGTTATGCAAATTCTAAAAATTCCCTTAAAAATCCATTCGTTAACCTACAAGAAATGCAGCTACCTTTTCAAATTCGTCAAACATTCTGTGTTTCGTATATTGAGGATATAAAAATGTGAATATGTTTCAAACCAGGTACGTCATTCACATTTTTCAAAAAATTCTATATGGTGACTGAAACAATTTTGACAGTTTACTGATTGAAAATTACCATTTTTACATCACCTTTTACATTTTTCATGGTCATGATATTAAAAAAAAAAATCCTAACACGCAACATATAGCTTCTAACTTCACCTATCTTAGGTAATAGGCAGAATTTTATTAGAGTAGCTGGTCTATAATCTTTTTTTCAAAGCTTGTTTTTTTTGGGGATTTTGTTTCCTTACATTTTGAATATAGTAAAATTCAATTGTTGTAGCTGTAGTAGAGTTCGAGTTACGTTACGAAGTTTTCAAAACTATACATTTTGTACAAATAAGTTGAGAAACAAGAGTTTGCGATTTTAAGCTAGAGTGCCAAATTGACACTCAAGATCCCAAATTGGAATTTTGTTGTCTGAGCTTTCAAGAAGCATCCATAAAAAAGTAATGATACAAAACTAAAGGTTTTCATAAATTCATTGAGTGTCCCAGATTTTTTTTTAATTTGAATGCACTCGAATAAAGTTATAAGCCGACAAACTTCTAATAGTGTCCTGTTGATTCTCTAGATCGGATGAGGGTTAACACATTGCGGGCCAAATACGAGATATCTGGTTTTTTAGCTCGTGGTAAGTGACCTGTACTTAAAAACGGAACTCAAATGATATAAATTTATCAATGAAACTATATTCTACAAAATTTAACACAATACTTTCGGTAACTCAAGAATTTATAGAATTTGTTTCGAAGGTTTTGAGACATGGAGCGACAAATTTAGGTGTTTCCCGGTTTAGATATTTTCGCGGTTTTTAATGTAATAAGATGTGTAAAGTAATGTAACTCACGGCAGAATCCGCAACATTTTCTGGAGTTAACTTTATGCGAACCCATTTCTCGTTCACATTCTCTAGTTTCTTTACGATACCACCAATAAGATAACTGAAATAAACGAAAGAAAGAATAAATTTGAGATTCGGTAAAAATCGCAGTGTTTTCTTAATTACTTTTTAGCGAATTCCTTCCAGGAAATTTCCCTGTAACCCATCTCGAAGTACGCAATCGATGTGATCAGAGCTAAGCCGGTCAACGCTCCAACAATCACCATTTTCTCTTTTTCGCCACCCTCTCCGCTGCCAGATCCACCGCCACCTTTTTCTCCTCTGGGCTGTGAACCAAACATTCTAAGGTTCCAGTCGTTTTTCGGCGGGCCTTGCTGAGACTCCTGTGGTGGTACATTTTGACCACTGCTAGAGGACGAGCCTGCGACTGATGAAGTCGGTTTGGCATCCGATTTCGCTGTTGCGTTTTTCTCGGAGTGTGCCCTTTTGCTGCCAGCCAGTCTGTGATACTTTTTAAATTCCTTTAGAGGCTTTTCGCAGAACAGCTCAATGCGGTGCAAACATTCGCCCCATATTTTGTTTCTGCTGAATCGAAGACAACTAAAGCTACGAATTATCTGCCGGATAAAGGAAATACCTTATTACAAAATTTTACCGAAATACACGAAAAAATGTTCAAACCTTGGCCTTATCGGTTGAGTTGACTGTGCGATGTTTACGACTCAATCTAGTCAGAGTTGATTCCAGCTTACGAACTGACGAAAGTGGCCTATATGCCATAATGCCATGCCATATACGAGTGTAGATTGCTACGATGCAGAAAAAATAACAGTTTTGACGTTGTATATGAAAGAATCAACCACCTGGCTTAAGGTTTCACTGGTTCTAGCATTTAATTACGTAGCGCATCAGAGTCGATTGATGTTGACTTGATTACATTTCGAATGCCGATCTTTCGCTCCCGATTAGATCACTCGACTGAGGATCATGAGTCTTAGCCAACACTAAGTAGACTTCTAAGTCTACTTCTGCTATTAAAGGGAACCGTTTATGATTGAAATGGCGAAAAAACTATCGAATGGATTAATCTGGAAGCTCTAGGAGAAACATGAAAAATGTTCCGGTGAAACTTGATCCATGCAATACTTTTTAGTAAATATTGGAGACTCAGGCTAAGAATGCTATCTCGTAGGTACATTTTCTACCCAAAATACGTGCAAAATTGGGCAAAACCCAGGAGTTGTTCAAAAAAAATCAAGAAGAAAAATATTTGAACGTTATTTTTTATCGTTACATATCAGCAGATTTTGAATCGTATTTTTGGTTTCCAAAAAAAAATCATTAATTTAGCTGAAAAATTGTTTTTTTTAAATTACAATACCCAACTCAATTTGATTTTTCAAATAAGGTGAATACCTTTGCCAATTTTTTTTATCAATCTCTTAAATATAATTTCTCCTCTCAGGACATAATTCAATTTAAATATTCAACAGATTTTAGTGAGTGAACATTTGGGATAAATTACTGAAATAAGTGGCACTGATTACTGATCTACAAGAAAAACACTGAAATGGATTACTCTCTGGAGCCACCACTTTCGACACATAGTGGCTGAATAAAGTCCGCATGTGTGATAGGCTCTCCTCATGACTCCCAAATCTAATTAATTCCATTTCTAATTCAGAGAATATATTTTTACCATTTGAATTAAGAGTAAGTTCACTCGTGTTGGGAAAAGTGGTAGAAACTGTGAAACTTGTAGCACATTTTGAAAATTTTACCATGCAATAATGTTTTCAAGATCTTTGGACGTTGTATTTTTTTACAGCATAGTTTCTATTCCCGCCGTAGGTAGGGGAGATGAGGGCATAACGAGCACCCAGGGTCAGTGCTCGAAACAGTCACCTTCATTGACAGAAAACGGGTTGAATGAGAGAGAAAAAGCTCTCCCTTTCATCTTCTTCGGCAGTCGATGAAATAATCTCCGTTTGGAGAGAGCGGGCTTCTTGTTGACTGTGAATGTCTTCTCTTTTGTTTTACCATTCGTTTCACACTCATTCGTTCCACAAAGTCGTGACAGGATCAAACGTTCAAAAGTCATTCAATTGGATATTTTATGAATGTGTGAGCCAATCATATTCGGCTGTGCTACTTTGCATGTACCAAAAAAAGTGATCAAAACAATAGCGGCTAAACGGTAAACGATAGACACTTGATGTCTTCGAGACAATTTATCTACGCAACAAAAACTTTCGTATTCTATTGAAAAACATCTTAAAAAATCATCTAGAAGTGAAAAGTTTTCAATCGAATTCAATTCAATCGAAATCAATCCAATTCAATGAACTTATAGAGTTCGGCAGAGTTCGTACATTTTAATTAATGGATCATTTTTCAAAATTATTAGCTTTCAGACGATGTAGGCGCACGAAACATTAATTTTCATTAGATGAATTGCAAACTGAGGCGTTTTCACCTAGAAAAAGTCAATAAATGAATGATAAACCACAACAACAGAAATAACTGAAATGAATGTTTACAAATAAACTAATGCAATCTAATTTTTCCTTTTAACACCATCAAAAAGCTGATAACTTGAATAACTGAATCAAATAATAAAAAAAAAATCTTGAAGTAATAATTGGGGGCATTGAATTGGTTTAAATTCTTCTTGTCTCTATAATGTTCAACAAAGTTGGGTGTTTAAGCAATTTGAACATTTTTTATCAATACACTGATTTTCTGAAACTTATTCAAAAAAAAAAAACAAATTAACCCTCGAGTGCCAAACCGCCTTAAGACGGGGTCTACTAAAATCGCCATAAAACCATTTTTTTTACTACTATAATTTATATTTACTTTTTTCGCAGAATCTTTCTAAATATGGTAAGCTAACAAACCATACTAATGCAAATGGTTTGACAAGCAGTTGTCAAAAGCAACAGCTAAGAAATCATTGGTCAATGAGTTTTACGATCTAAAAAATTATTGACAGTAAGGTTAAAAAGTCACCGCCATTCTGGATTGATTTTTTAGAAGACAAATTCCTAAGTTAGATAAGAGAGATGAAACAGTTAGGTAGGATGAATCCCGCTTAAAGGTGGGGTTGGAAAAATATGACAACAATTCGAAAAATATGTACAATATTTACTTTTAGTATGAGTTGAAATATCTCAGTTGTTTGTTGAAAAATTTCAACAATAACTACTTAAAAATATAACTATTGATCAGGGTTTAAATATTTCAAAATTTAGGAGAAATTGGTTGAAGTTTATAGAAACTACAATTGAAAAAGTACTGAAAGTGAAATTCTTGAGTTCCTATGCAATTGTCAAAATTTCTGTCTTATCTTAAAAGTTTTTCGTAGAATAAACCTTGTTTGTAATCATAAAACTAGGCTTTTGTGAATTTTTCAGCGAAAAAAAAAAATGGGTTCTAGAGGATTAACAAAAACTGAAAAATTCTCTTTTTATTTTTTGAACTACATATAACTTTTTCATTCGATTTCTGTGATGTCCTCGACCATTTTTCTAATTGCACGATCTACAGATCTGTTAAATGAATCAGGTGTATACACGAAGTATTCTTGAAAATATTTTTTATCTCCCTTCTATGTGAATCAACCATTTATTAATAGAATATGAAAGATCTTGTTGCGGTGATAAATTCTCTCGAAGACATCAAGTTTCTATCGTTTACCGTTTAGCCGCTATTAATTTGATAGCTTTGCGCTGGGAACAACGCGTACGTTCAACTTTTCTCAAACGGATTCCATTCATTCAAAATCGAAATGACTGAATTTGCATTGAAGCTCACAGTCATGTCCTCGAAGTGACTGTGACCGTAGGCCAAAACGAATGGGAAGATGAGCGAAAGAAAATTGTAAACGCTGCCAGTCAGATAGAGCTTTTTGAGTGAGAGAAGGCAATGAAGGAAACGAAAACGGAAGACTCTGAATGGAGAGAAATTTCACATTCACGCAAGGCTGTCGATAGTTTTAAGCTCTGCCCAGGGCATAATGAGCACTACTCTTTTCTACGAAAGTACGTATTTTCTTAAATAAATTTTCATGAGGATTTGTTTCGTACTTCCTATAGTATAAATTTTTAACAAAAAAAGGAATCTCCTTATCATCTTTACAGAGATATTTAAAAAAATCTAGCTTAGTTCTCAAGTTACGAAAATATTATAATTTTTGAGCACCACGAAATAAGCTCTGATGATCTTAAATAATCTTGATCTATAATGTACGCACTGCAACATGATGTACACATCGTTTCTCAATTTTTACCATCATAAAATTTTTGATTTTTCACTTTTATCAATTTTAAAACACGTTTTTACTTAAATTTGTTGACTAGGGGCATATAGAGCACCATATTATCGAGGCATAATGAGCATTTTCTGCCGTAGAATCTAGCAGCGAATTAAAATTGATTTATAGCGCCACACCTTGACTAGTTTTCATCCGACGATTTAGCCTATTGGTAAGGTGTCGGAGAAGTAATCAAAAGACTAGCGTTAGGTTTCTGTTCGAGGTGATTTTTTTTTTCCATTTACAATTCATGATCGATTTTTTTTATTGTTACATTATACGGCTAGTAGCATCATCCTCCGAACAAAGCACATAATGTATGAGGGTGCGTGAATTGTTTGTATTTTACAAACAGACCTAGATTATTGTGTTATTGCTTTTTTTGATGAATCTACGACTCACCTGACTTCATCGAATTGAATTCGCTGCTAGATTCCCCGGCAGAAAACGCACATCTTGCCCTGATTAATGGTGCTCATACTGCCTCAGGGGGTTTCTCATTATGCCTCCACAGTGGCTGGTTTTCAGCTTTTGGCAAAATTTTTTAAAATGCATTTTTTAACGTTTTCATCTAGTTTTTCACGTTTCAGCCCGTTAGGGAATAGGCTTTTCAAGTGTCTGAACACGAAACAATAATGTAACCTCCATATTATAGCTCTTTTCTATGGTTAAACAACCGTTTTCCTTAAGGTGGCCATTATGCCCCCATCTCCCCTATGTGATAGAAGTCGAGCTATTTTTTGCATCACAGCATGCGTGATGTAAAAAAAACTTGAAGGCAGCAGATCTTGAAATTGTTTTTGCATGCGGTAAAGTTTCCAAAATGTGCTACAGGTGTCAAAATTTCTACCACTTTTTCCCAAACGAGTGAACTTGCTCTTAACAATATATTGGAATAATAAAATCTTTATATTTATTGAAAGCGCTTCAAAAAAGTCTTAAAAATTTTACAGTTGATTCTCTTTTTGAACGATTGTTGTGTATGTTAAAAAACGTTTAACAAATGTTTGAGGATTTTAAAGTTCTTTCAAACGAACACACACATACCTATAGGATCTCAGTTCAATTCCATGTTTCTTTGAAGAGATCTAAATTCTATTTAAGACATACGTATACTTCTTTCAAGGGTATGGCAAGCATCTTACTAATGCTAACACCACCAGCCAACAGAAATAGTACTAAGTATGCCGTGACCGAGACTTGATCTCATGACCTCTGGCTTAAAAGATTTAAACGCTATCCTCTAGGTCACATTCACGAGACTTCAATCCAATGTGCACATGTGATTGTACACACTGAGATTGCATTTATTCTGCTCGGGACCCTATTCATGTTTAGATACTTACGGCGCGTTCGTAAATTGATTTTTTTGGGTGATGCATCAGTCGATTGATTTGTTTGGTAGATGTCAAATCACTTTCCATATGCTTTTGCATACGTTTGTTTGGAATTTACGAACGCCAGCATCGATAAAAAAAATCACTTCGGTAGAAAAAATCAATTTACGAACACGCCGTTACAGACCAGTACTGAAATTTGAAAAATCAACTTTGGTACATACCAGTTTCACAAAAAATATGTATTACGAAAAAATAAGTTCTTAAAAAATCTTTGTACCTACTTATTTTTTAAGGGGGACATTCTGGGTTGCAGTTTATTTTAGAGCAAAAACGATTTTTGTTTTACGTGTCCAACGATTCAATACGTTTTAGATATTCTTCAGGGACTAAATATGTAGTGTCGTTTTCTGGTTGTGGTCGACTCGGCTTGTCTTGTAAAGCTGTCTATTTATTGTTCAAATAAGTTTTTCTCGGATAAAATCTATTTTTCTGGAGATTTTGGAATACAGTTTCCACTTTTCACCTTTTGTTTAGCCCACCAAGTGGAGAGATAGGAAGGGGGCAGCACACCCTTCATACATTTTTTTTGCAGCGGGAACAAAGTAAAATTGGTCGGGATCGAAAATTTTTAGTTTGGTTTTAATACAGATTGTGATTTGGAGAGTGATGAAGATACAGATGTTTTATGCGTTCCCAGCGAGAAGATTCTCTTTTAAGGGAACACTGTTGGTATAGCTCATTGAATGTAGGTTTCCAATAGAGCTCTTGTGTGTTTCTTGATGAGAGCTTTGAATTTGGTGTTGCTTCTTTCAGCACATATGTTTTCAGGCAGTTGGTTTTAACAAACCTTACCATAGTAAGTGAAAGCTTTCTTAGCAAACTCAGTGGTGGGTTGGCTGACATACAGGATACTTTGATTTCTCAGGGAACACCTGTGATCCGGGCGCTCGTAATTTTGGTTATGATGTGCAAGTGGGTTTTGTAGGTGGTTGTGGATTATGGATGTTGCTTGTAGTTCCCTCAATGATTTTATTGGTAGAGTAGATTCATCTGCTTCGGCATACAGATTCATAGTATGATATAATCTGGGATGCTTGTATACGGCTTTCAAACAACGGTTTTGAGCTGTCTGCAGAGGTTTAAGTCTAGTGAGGGCAGCGGCTCCCCAGATGAATAATAGGTACTTAAGCTTGGATTGGACGTACGCGTGGTACAGTTGTTTTACAGGAAGAAGCCATTGATCTTTCATAACAGACCATATGCAGAGGGGACTTCGCTTTTTAATTTTTGTATGTGGTGTGTCCATTTTAACACTGAATCAATGGTCGCTCCAGGATAGCTGTATTTCGTACACGTTCGATTTTCTCGGAATTGACAATTGGCTCGGTTTGTTCTGCATCAGGAGTTCGGAAAAGGTTTAAAATCATGTGTTTCGTTTTGGATATATTTAAAGACAACATGTTCTCGCAGAAGTATTCCTGAAGGCGTCTCATGTCTTCGACTTTATGCTGGATAATTACATTGAGGTTTTCATCAGTATAAAGTAGGCAGGTATCATCGACAAATAAAAATGGTTTTCCATGGAGATTTAGTATAGGCAAATCATTTATGTAGATGTGGAACAACAACGAGCCTAAATTACTGCCTTGAGGCACTCCAACTTTGAGAGGACGGATATCGCTTTCAAAGCCATTCGGCTTCACGTATTGCTTTCTATTCGAAAGTAAGCATTTTATAAGATCATGCGCATGTCTGCGTATTCCATAGAAATCAAGTTTTTTTTAGAAGAATCGCGTGATCGAGTGTCAAATGACTTTTTGAGATCCAGAAAAAGAAGACCAATTAAACCGCAGTACCTCATCATACGTGAAGTTCCACGTAGTGTACAGTCGAGTATTGTGCATCAGATTGCACGGTTTGAAGGTACAATTAAAAAAATAGGCCTTCTGCATAGTGGACGCCGTGGGTACGCCGTGTTCGTGAATAGGATACTCCATCACCAGAGAGTATCTGAGTAACTTCAAGTCTTTATGATGGACGGTCGGTTCTCGAGTCGCAAGAGTATGTATAAGAAATCGGGCTTGGAGTCACCAAAAAGAGGGGATGCGTGTTAACCTCAAGTCGCTACGAGGGGAAGTAAGATCTTGAGTCGTTAGAGGCCTTGTGTCAGAGGAGGAGAGGTACATATGTGAACGTTAATCCCGAGTCCCTGCGAGGAGGGGTCGGATCTCGAGTCGTTAGAGCAGAAATCAGGCCTCAAGTCACCGAGAGTAGAGGTTTGGTGAGAACATCGCGTCATTACGAGGAAATGTCGGTTCTCGAGTCTTTAGTGGAGAGTTCAGGCTCCGAGTTGTAGAGACAAGATTGCTGGCGAGGATGCTGAAAATGGTCTCGTCTATGACTATGTCTTTGAGTCTCTAGTGTGAGAGGGAATGTGATATATAAAAAACAAGAAGGCTAAACCTTAATTCTACATCATCTTAATCTTATTAGGGAACACAACAAAAGTCATCTTAATAAGCAAACATTTTTCTTCAATTTTCACTTTGAGCGATAATCAGGAACAGATTCGAAAGCAAATGCAAATAATCCTCCTCGACTATTCTCACGTAGGAGAGCCCGGTATATTTGCTCTCCTCCGGTTCATAGAAAATAGGCTCATCCTCGGGACCACAATAGGCGAAGGTTTTGGTAGACTCGAGACCTTCGTCGAACATTACCCGTTTGATTGAAGCGGTGTTGGATGGCTTCAGTATACCTCGGGGGGCTGTCGGGGTCGATGACATGGGTTTGTTTGGGTTGAGTTCGGTACGAGCGTTTGCAATGGGACTGAACGGTGTGGTTCCTGCTTGCTGAAGATGTTGTTTACGAACCACGTTCACCCGCATCGACTGACTTCGATCGGGCTTTTTGGGCACGACGACCGGAATGTTTTTGGATGTCCCTGGACTTGGATCGTTTTCATTGTCATCATCGTTGTTGTCATCCGTATTATCGTTTAGGATAGGTACCGAGCCATATTTTTTACGGGCAAAAATTTCTTTAGAATCTTTAAGAATTCGTTTTTTGACAAAGTCGTGGAAAGTAAGCAACTCAGTACTAAGTTCTCGCTTAATCAGTTGCTTTTCCCTTTGCGAAAGGTTGATATCTTTGAGTGCCAATAAACTCTGGGATGCTAATAATGTGAGGACAAATTCCAAACCACTGATACATTGCTTCGAATCCAGATGAGTGAGCAGTTCATTCGATAAAGCAATTGCATTAGTGGACGTGAAACTTGAAACCGAGGTCATTGAAAGTGATTTTGAGAAAGGAGTTCGTGGACTCGACTGACGGGTGACACCGTTTTCTGCCGTTAGTGCAGACCGGTTGAGACGAGCCAAAGCTGAATTTGACAACGACGATGGAGTGGCATCTACGGTGTCTGCTTCACTGGATTTCTGAACCGGTAGTTGATTTAAAGGTGTTTCTTGAAACGAATAATGTTGCTGTAACGAATTTTAAAAGTTAATTTCTGTAACAGAAAAAAATAAAAAGAACACAAAACATACCACATTCAGTACTTTAGTAAAGAAGCAAACAGCTCTTAGGACAGTACCGAAGCTAAGCTGTGAATAATTTTCCGCATTCATCTTCGGCACCCCGAACTGAATTTCGATCAGCGGGTACCACTGGCTAGGAGAAAAGTGTATATCGCACAATAGATGCAGCAGATCCGGGCTAAACTTCAGCAAACATCGTGCACAAAGCGTTATGATATCGATCATGTTGTTCATAGCCGCTACCACCTCGTCGGACGTATCGACTGCATTCGGGTCATCATGCTCGTTGATCGACAGCTCAACTGAGGGTCCTTCGGCAAGGCGTTTAAGGATTTTCGGTCGATAAAGCAGCGAAACCGAGTGATCCATCAACACTTGTACGCAACGCTGAGAAAGAAATCAATTGTTGATAATGTTACATGATAAAAAATTATAATTACCATAAGATTGATCAAACTTTGACCATGCTCCAAGCGCCATTCCTTTTCGTAAATAACCAGTTCTCCAAGCAGTTCAAGCGTACCCCGGATGAGAGCAACAGCACTGGCTTCCATCGATTGTTTAGCTAGCAGTAACGAATCCATCAAATATTCTTCATGTATTCCGGCGAAAAAGAGGGCATCTTTCAGGAACCGATGCTTATGCTGGTTTAACAGAACTCGAACCAGTTCGATTCCCTTTGTATAGATGGGCCACCAGTCCTGGGTTCTCCATTTGGTATCAGATTCCTGGGGGAAATTAACGGTTGAAAATGTTCAACAGAAAAAAAGGTGAAACAACTTACATTTTGTATAACATAGGGTCGCTGGAGAAGCTCCTTTGGAGGCAAAAGTTTCAACCAGAGGTAATCACCGATATCACAGTGCAACATTTCCGCAGAACAACGACTCTTAGCCAGAATGACCAAGAGTTCCAGAATTTCCACAGTTACTTTACGTTTGGAATACAACTGGAGCATTATATTCGTGATACTGAGCAGTCGCTGGAACAATTTGTTCCGAATTACCCAACATTGCCATTGAGAGGCAGGACATTCGTTTTCTTCGAAAACAAAGACGATTTTTTTCAACAAATTCAACGACAGCATCAAAGGTATTTGAACTCGTGCGTTATTACCGGCGGCTGTTGTGGTTTTGGATTTTATTTCTAGTTTGGTGCTAGATTCTAACTCAAATATTTCCTGACAAACGATGTCAACGGTGGAGCGAGTGATTCCCGATACTATCGCTCCAAGTTCGATCAATTGATCCGCCTGAAGTTCAACGATTTTGATACCGATCGCTAGAATGGATTCCTTCGCACGGTTATGCATATCTTTGTACCCAATATTAAGGGCGTTCAGCAAACTTTGAATGTCGCGAAGAACTTCTTCATCTTGGTGTGCATCATCCGTGTATTTATGTTCGTAATCGGACAGCACAACTAGGTAAAGTTCTGCCAGAATAACGAATGGTCGCAAATCTTCGGAGTACTCGGCTCTTTTTAGCAAGACATTCAAACATTGGTTAGTAAGATACTTTTTGCTTTTATCTGGTAAGTATATTCCGGAATCTTTCTTCCTTATCAACAAGACCATCAGATCTTTGAACGATTGCAAACGTGCGAGCCATTCAGGAGTCTCGTCAGTTATAGCAGAGGACAAAGTTGCACTATCATCACTCACCTCGCCGCTTGTTTTTGGTATATCGAATACTGCTTCAACCCAGCGAGAAAATACATCATAATCGAGGAATTTTTCGTACACTTTTTTCAGGTCGTCGTCAACTTTTCTATGGTTGTCTATTTTGAACAATTCGATTCCCAAGATGTTGAAAAGCTGGCTGTAGGCACGAATACTTTCGCCGATATTTCCGAACAGTGGATTACAAAGCGAATGCCAGAAAGTTTTCTTTTCTAACAGATCTTTGCATAAAATTTGCATGTTGTTTTTCCATAGGGCGTGAAACAGGGACATAATTCTGGAGAGCAGAGGGCTAGCCAACTTTTTGGGATCCTTAGAAACCGCCTCCAGGTACTCTTCCATATATGTTGGAATTCCGTCACTGATATTTTTCTTTTTGCTTGTTTTTACTCCCAGGAACAATCTATTTTCAATATTGTCATAATGTACTTTGAAAAAGGCTTCGGTCAAACCTGGTTGCTTGTGAATACACGCTTCGACAAATTCCAGCACAGCAATTTTTAAGTTATCATTTTCTAAATCATCTCTTAACCGTTGCAGGAAAATCATACGAATTTGGTCCGATTCCATGTCAAGACAAGCTAGCAGAGACATTTTAAATTCTATTGAAAATCGTCGCAACAATCGGCAGCTCAAAATCGGCAAACGACGGTTAAAAATATTATTCATATATCCAGTTACCACCGGAATTATACGTAACGTATCTCGTTGCTTGGGTTGGGTATAAATAGCCGATTCCAGCGGGGACAGCAACTTTTCATCACTGATCACCAGATGTTTCAACCTTAAAATTTGCATCAGAATCGTCATCGACAACTGCACCATCTGATTGACATTCTGTTCCGGTGCCATCATCCAGTTGGATTCGCTTTCCATCATCGTCTGCAGATACGAATTTCCAACTCCAACAAATTTCAACAGCGTCATTCCGTTGTCCAAATCCAGCAGACTGTAGATGCAAACATTTCTCATCACCGTTCGGGCATAGTCCGATTTTAGCAATTCTGGACTAAGCTGTAAGATCTCGAAAATATATTGAAGAATAAACACGTAAATTTTTTGTCTTTCAGCTTCACATTCGAACCTCCATGTGTGGGCGTGGGGTAAAATTTCCCGAAGCAAAAATATCAACCCCGGTAGCTCTACGCCGAAAACGTTGCTTTTTGACAGCTTTGTATAGGTTTTCAAGAATTCTAAATACGCCATGAGGATGCGATATTTTCCAGCATTTTTCTCGTAATTAACTAGATAGTAACCGATTCGGCTGGATTCAAAGCTGGTCCCGGCTGCGTAGTCTTTGAAATCCAGATTCGCATTGTTTATTGTAGGCAGAATGTTTAGATTTATGACCCGGGTAAAAATTTCCTGCTCAAATAGGGGAACGAGCGAGGCACAAACGTTTAAGCATTCAGCGATCAACTCGATGGGTGGATTATGTATGTCTTTGAATTTGATAAGAATGTCAAAAACCATTTCCGTTGGGTGAACCATTTCTGCGCTGATATCTTGCGGATGTTTAATACGCTTTACGGCCACCGCTAGGTAACGAATTCCTAAAATTTAAATTTTTGTTAACATTTGAACTGCAACTGACGAAAAAAATAACGAAACTCACCAGCAACAATTCTCCGGATTCGCTCTTCGTTCACTTGCGTGTAGTTCAACATATCCGACAGCAACTCGTTGATTTCGTGATGAAGTGCTTCGTAAAAATTGAATTTGGTCCTAAAGTGTACCATCGTTTGGTTTCGCTTATCGAGAACCACCGCATTCGTACCGCATTTGACCTTGAAGCCAATCTTCCTGAACGGTATATAGTCATGTCCTAGAACATACTCGTCTTCGTTGACAGCAGAAGGTCGCAGCTCGTACCGGTCAGAGTTGAACACTTCACTGTACACAGGAAGATTTTCCAATTGCTGATGAATGTATTTTGCTTGATTGGCACCGGACGATGACAAAGCGTGAGCAATTGTGGCCAAAGGAACAAAATCAACCGGAAAAACTTCCAATGCAGTATCGTACAACGATCGGATAGGATTGTCTTCGTTCTTGCAAAACTCGACAGCTATCGAGGGATTCTGTAACAATTCGCTGAGTAGTTCGATTATTTTCGCGTGACTCGCAACGGAACCATCTGAATCGAACAATTGACAAAGATAGCTAAGATGGTTGAATATCGATTTTCGTGTAACTCGACACACCAAACTGTGGTCGTTGAAAGTTGGATGAGATATTAAGGCGAGCAGGTATTCGAACACACCCAATTGTACAGCTCGGGATCCAAATTGTCGATAACGGTTACACAAGTCGTCATCTTCAAGTCTACTCTGTAAACGGAAGTTGAACAACATCCAGACCAACAGCAAAGGACCGTGTTCTGGATACTGATGGAGGGATACAAATTCTCTGTCAAGAATGTTGATCGCTTCAATGATCCAATCGCTATCCTGTTCCTTTCCAGTGAAGTCTAAGACCCTATAAATGAAGGACAATTGGCTGAACGTGATCCGTTTTACCATATCGCTATGGACATCACTGGTGCTGTCCAAATACTGCTGTTGTCTACCGAAAGAGTGACTTTTAAAGAGCTTAAACAGCTGGATAAACTCCGTTACCGGAATACCATCGTAATTGACAATTAACAGAAGAATGTGCAGAATTTCGCTCATCTCCCGCATTTTGCGCTCAGACCAGCAAACCATCTTCGCATGACTGTTAAACATATCGCCCGGAATCAGTTTACCGGGCATATTATCTTCATTGATCAAATATTCTAGCTGTTTGATGTAAGATTTTCTCAGATTACCAAGCCCTATCTTATCGATAACATGTTTGTACTCCTTCGAGTAGGGATGGCTCCCAGAACTATAGAATTCTAGCAAATTCTTAACAATCTTCAGCATCACCATCCGTTCCATCGTGTAGTAAGACCAAATCTCACTCAACAGGGTTACCATTGAACTTTCGGTAGAAATATAATCTGCTAAAGCATTAGCTGGTCCGCAATACTCATTGACCAGGTAGAAACAGAGAATGTTCCACGATTGAAGCGCATCAATATCCTTAAAAAATACAAAAAAAAAAGATCAAATATTTAAATTATAAAAAAACAGTTTTAATCTCTCACCAAATACTGATACAGCTTGGTGGCGAAGGCGATCAACTTCCCCTGGTTGCGATCCTTCATCGTTTTCTGCAGCTTATCAGCCGACGTCTTGTCGGCTTTCTTGTAGAACAAAATTCCATCAGTAAGCTCTTTGGAAACATCCAGTAGCTTGTCCCGCACCACCCCATTAGGGGTTTCATAGTGGATGCCGGATATCAGCTGCCAGAGCTTCTTCCATTGGCTGGAGGGAAATCGCCAAAAATATTGTTGGGTTATGTTGAGTTACCAGTAATGCAGACGAAATTCCCAAAAAAAGCACGACTTACATGATATCGCCGGTTAACTCCTCCATAGCTGTTTGAATGTTTGAATGGAACTTTACTCACGTATTTCAATATTTTGTCCAATAAGTGAGAAATATCGGAAATAAACTACAGGAAAAACGCGCGATTGTGACCGAATGAAACGCGAACCGCAGCCAAAATCAAAATATTTACGTTTACTACCGCTGCACAGTGGTGCAGAACATCAATCTAGCTGTACGAAATTAATAGCGCCCAGGGATGAAGAGATAGAGATTTGATGTCTTCAAATGTGTTCAGTTTTACAAGGGGCATATTCTAGTATCAAAATTTTTGCCGAGGGGTCCACCGATAGCGAGATAAAAATGCTAACTTTTTTGTTTTTCAAATTAGGGCTTTGATGTCTTCGACAAAGTTGTTTATCTAATCAAAATACATAAGTTTGTTGAATATGTCAAAGTCCTGTCACATGACCCTCAGGAGTTACAGTCAAAGTAAAAAAAATCTCTTGAAAAAACAGTTTTTTGAGCCTGACACGTTGTAGATTGGATAAAATGGTTCGCTGTCTTTGAAACAAAGTTGTTACAAGCCACGATCTACATTTGTCTCATACATTATGATGGGTTTAGAAGTTGCTGAAGCTCTATAGAAAGCATTTAGTGTATTTTATTGGCAATTTTGGAAGACTCATCCATCAAAAAGTGCACATTTTCGCAACATCCCCTTTTTTGTGATTATTTTTGATGATAAGCGGAACCATTTCCATTTGAAATTAGCGCGGAAATCGGTGGAACTAGTAGAGATTTGAATGATTGAAAATACACATTTTATGTAAAAAATACCTATTTTACTTATAGAAAAAACGTTAAAACATTTAATTTGTTCATAAAGTGTTGCAGTTTTCTTTTATATATTTTGTTTTATTAAAAGACATTTCAATTCAATTTTTCAAATCAGTTAAACCCCAAAATATGAATGGAACTTATCTGTTAAATTTGGTAGAGCACTTAATTAGTATTTGAATTATAGAATTTTGCCATTACAATATAACTGCTATAACTGGTTCCAAGTAACCAATCTTACAAACAATTCGCTTTTGTCTTTTCGTTGAGTCATAAGTTTTAATCGAATTTGAATGCCTTTTAATCAAACAAAATATATAAATGATAACTGCAACACTTTATGAACAAACCCGCATAAATGAGAATTGTAACCAAACGATTTCTATAAAAGTCAAACGACGATTTGATAAAGCGTAAAAAAACGTTTAGTAAACGATTATTTAAACCGTGAAATTAATTGGCTGAAACGTGAATTCCAAATTCACAGCATTTTTAATATGTCGTTAGGTTATGTAATTGTTAAAAACGGTTAAAACATTTGTATGGGAGAACCGTTCAATAAGCAGTTCGTTTAAGGTTGAAGAACCAATTGTGGAAAACGTATTTAGATTACCGAACTGTAGTAATTAAAGTTATTTCAAGAGCTCTCATATCTCAACCTTTACGTAGATACGTCCAGTAACGATTTTACTTTACGTTATTCCAACTTTATGCTGACTGTTTGAGAAACCATTCGTGAAAAAAGCACGCACACAATCGCAAAATGTTCGTCATGTTTATTGGAAATAATTCGGATAAGAATAAGAAATGTGTTCATTTTCACTATTTTTATTAAATTACCTAATCAATATTACGAATATTACCCTTAATTTTGTTCCAATGGGTCATTTTTATTCTGCTTCCTCCTGTCGAACATTTTTAATCAGCACGCCCTGTAGATGGTTCCGGAGCCAGCACCATGTATGTCCCTGTGTGGTCCGTAAGGATTTTCGTTTGCTTCGATGAATTCGCTATTATGATGGGCCAACTAATTCTGCCAAGACCGAAAAGCCGATCATATGTAGCTGAAACGATTCCATTGTATGAACCAAAAAGGTGGCGGTCCTGGGTGCACAACCTATAAGATGAGAAAGGGATCATTAAGTTTGGTTTTTTTAGATTTCTAATTGTACATACCTGTTACTACCGGGTTTTTGCATTCTCTAGAATTGGAATGCTCTGACTTTGCGGATTGCACCTGCTCCAGACGAAATTGAAGTAATTTTCGGCTGCAAAAAAATCCGTTTGGCGCACCAAAACAAATGAGGACCGTAAGCGTCAGTGATGCCAGATTCAATGTTTTATCAATATTTGTGAAGATATTGAAATGCAAAAGTTCTTTTTCAATATTTTAGGTGATTATGATTAGTTATTTTAAAATATTATTTAAACTTTCATTTGCCATTAATTTTATCTTTGAATTTCGTTCAATAGAAATCAACGTTATAGCAGCTATAAAGTATCGAGAAAAAACATAAGGGTTCCATACTCCATGCAAACGCTAACACAAATCGATGTTGTTATGCGGTACGCCACCTGTTTGCACTTTGCTGATTCACACTATGTATCGATTATCGCAACATATCTTTAAAAAAAAAGATTACTGGCGGAAACAGCAACAGAAACAACACAAACCATCAATAATCCGAATTCAACTTCAGATCCAAATCGAATTAAGAATATCTCTTTCTGAAAAAGTAAGCTGTTTGATACAATTCTACAGCTAAAATGTCTAATTTGTGATCGCCCTTTCCGTTTAAACCCTGTATGGTGACTGAAAAGGAAAAAAAAATCTGTAACACAATAAATATTTCTTATCAAATTAAACGAAAATTCATGTTTACAATTTCACAAATGCTTGAGTTTTCTGCCTGTTTTATTTCTTACGCCCTTTAAATCATTTTGTAATCTTACAAATCGCTTAGAAATGCTAATTCCTATCAAAATGATTTGTGAAAGCATTATTGTTCACTTCTACAAACTTTTAAAAAAATATCTTGATTATGGAAATATGAAAGATGCATGAATATGTACAATTTTAATTTTCGAAATCGTCTGGCATCTCTGATCCACGTTTCGATAATTTTTCACGTGAATTTGACATAAGACATGAACGCTCCTGGTAACGGTTCGAGTTCAATTTTACGATTACAGAAAAATTGAAGAAAATCGTTCGTACCATTCTATCACCTTTACAGATACCATCACTTTTTCACATAAAGGTTCATGTTTCTTTTTTATCGTTCAAATTTTTCGTCGAAGTAAAGTTTGATAGAACAGCTACGTTTACACTGAAAATCACTTTTTCTGAAGCTGTAGATGAATCGTATATACTGTTTGAGATATAGTTTTTTAGTATGCGGGAATTAAATGTTTTAACGTTTTTTCTATAAGTAAAATAGGTAATTTTTACATAAAATGTGTATTTTCAATCATTCAAATCTCTACTAGTTCCATCGATTTCCGCGCTAATTTCAAATGGAAATGGTTCCGCTTATCATCAAAAATAATCACAAAAAAGGGGATGTTGCGAAAATGTGCACTTTTTGATGGATGAGCCTTCCAAAATTGCCAATAAAATACACTAAATGCTTTCTATAGAGCTTCAGCCACTTCTAAACCCATCATAATGTATGAGACAAATGTAGATCGTGGCTTGTAACAACTTTGTTTCAAAGACAGCGAACCATTTTATCCAATCTACAACGTGTCAGGCTCAAAAAACTGTTTTTTCAAGAGATTTTTTTTACTTTGACTGTAACTCCTGAGGGTCATGTGACAGGACTTTGACATATTCAACAAACTTATGTATTTTGATTAGATAAACAACTTTGTCGAAGACATCAAAGCCCTAATTTGAAAAACAAAAAAGTTAGCATTTTTATCTCGCTATCGGTGGACCCCTTGGCAAAAATTTTGATACTAGAATATGCCCCTTGTAAAACTGAACAATGTTGCTGAAGACATCAAATCTCTATCTCTTCATCCCTGGGCGCTATTAATTTCGTACAGCTAGATTGATGTTCTGCACCACTGTGCGCTGGCAGTGCTGCCAAATTGAACGAAAAAAGTTATTTGAAATTCGCCACACTAAACGCTTATAAAAAGAACTAAATTTTGAGTTAAAAAATCTCGAATTTAATAAAAAAAATAAAATACTTTAATGCAACACCAACATCGGTTGGATGGCTGGTTCCAAGCTTTTTAGAAACACATACCTATCTGTACACACCTTGGTTGGGACCTGGATGAGTTATTATTATTATTATTTTTATTAAAGACATTTTACCATTTACATGGCATTCGTGTCTGTTACTATAACAACAAAAACATCTACAGCTTATCCGTCAGATTACAGAGTTTTATGAATTTTACAACGTTGGTTTCTTTGCTTGTACAATTCGATAAAATATCATAGATTGAACCTTCCATATCACAGGCTCGTCGGGCTTGATCAAATCCTCTACAATCAACCAGAAAATGTTGGACAGTTATTCTTACTCCACAAAAAGAGCATTCAGGAGGTATAGATCGTTCCAAGAGAAAGCTGTGTGTTAAACGAGTGTGTCCGATACGTAACCTAGTTAACAGACGCTGTTCAGATGCGCATTTCCTGTCGGTGTAAGCACATATAGATGGTTTAACACGTCTCAGAAGATTCTGCGACCTATTCCATTCAGATTGCCATGCCTCATTCAACCTAGTTTTGACACCTGGATGAGTGATCTGCGGTATTTATAAGTTTTGGATATTTTTTTTTTTATTCTTCGAATTTTTGCTGTTTTAAAGTAATTTTTTTAGAAGCATTATTGATTCTCGGGTCCGAGGAAAACCACCCATCGCTATGGTGAGAGATATGCTTGCTGTGCTCCTTAAAATCTAAAAGTATGAGCTTTCAGCGAACTAATTGTGAAAAAAGCATTTTCGAATATTGTTTGCAATTTAATTTAAAACATTCAGAAATAATTCTGATAATTTCTAGCTTAACCTTCGTTTGTGACATGTGTAGCACTTAATCTTTTCCAATATTTTCTTTTACTCGTGAAGCAGGTTTTGGATTTCACGTGCATTATATGGTTACACTCATTTAAATTTTCTCAGATCGATTCGGTTGAAAAGTTAACATTATAGTTTTGAAACTCCTTCGTTGAAGGAATTTTTAAACGAGTGTTGTGAACTTTAAGTTGAGTACCAATTCGGTGCGGATGCTCTAACATCAATATACTTATTTTTGCATTGTTTGTTTCTGGGTAAACTCATGAAATCGATTTGAATTTCAATAAATGGCGGTGTATTTGTGACAGTTTTGACATTTCACTCGCGGTGTGGGATTTTCATCATTTCGCAAAAATTGATCACAATCATCTGCCGTGCCATCGTCGCCCAAGCAATCGGTTACTCGAAAAAAGATTGTGTAATAATAGTTTTTAATATCAATATGCTGTTGCATTTCTAAAACAACAGATTTTACACTAAATGCATTGTCGAAAGCTGGTGGAACATTTTGTGTGTCGATAAAATAACGTGGTGAAAGTAATCGGAAGAATGGCATACAGGCTACTTTCGTCAGCTCGTAAGCTGGAATCAACTCTGGCTAGTTTGAGTCGTCAACATCGCACAGTCAACTCGACCGATAGTGAAAAGGTTTGAAAATGATGATTCGTGTATTTATTGAATTATGGTAATAATGCATTTTCTCTATCTAGCAGATAATACGTAGCATAAGTTATCTTCAATCCAGTAAAAATAAAGTATGGAACGAATTCTTGCACCGCATTCAACTATTCTGCGAAAAACCTCCCAAGGGATTCGAAAAGTATTACAAACCGGGTGGCAGCAAAAAGGGACAATCCCAGGAAGCTGCAGGGAAATCGGATGCCAAACCAACTTCATCAGCCGCAGGCTCGTCCTCAAGCAGTGGTAAAAATGCACCCCCGCAGGAGTCTCAGCAAGGCCCACCGAAAAACGATTGGAATCTGGGTATGTTTGGCCCACAGCCCAGGGGAGAAAAAAGTGGTGGTGGATCTGGCAGCGGAGGATCCGGTCGGCCGATCGGTGGAAGCGGAGAGGGTGGCGAAAAAGAAAAAATGATGATTGTTGGAGCGCTGACCGGCATAGCTCTGATTACGTCGATTGCGTACTTTGAAATGGGTTACAAGGAAATCGCCTGGAAGGAATTCGTTAATAAGTGAATACGAAATATTCTATAAAAACGTCAAATTGTTGAATTATTTGCATTTTTTTTTATTTCAGTTATCTTGCTCGTGGTATCGTTGAGAAATTAGAAGTTGTGAACAAAAAATGGGTTCGCATAAAGTTAACCCCAGGAAATGTTGCCGATTCAGCCGTAAGTACCTAAGTTTATTCCAATTGTCTTCAAACTATTAAATAAATTCATCATTTGTATGATTATAGGGTACCTTATGGTTTAACATCGGTAGTGTGGATTCATTCGAACGGAATCTGGAAAATGCCCAAGCCGATATGAACATCGAACCGGTTAACTTTGTTCCCGTCATCTATCGTACGGAAATTGAGGCCGCCAGTCTTACCGGCTTGCTACCTACTCTGCTGATTATTGGTTTCCTGGTCTACATGATGCGTCGTTCATCCGAAATGATGGGCGGTCGCGGAGGACGAAAGGGTGGGGGTCTCTTTGGAGGAGTCATGCAATCGACTGCTAAACTGATCAACGCCAACGAAATTACCGTTGGATTTAAGTAAGCTTCCAGTTCGTTTTGGTTTAAGGAAAAAACAATATTTTTCTATCTAAACTTTTAGGGACGTTGCGGGTTGCGAAGAAGCCAAAATCGAAATCATGGAGTTTGTCAACTTCCTAAAGAATCCGCAGCAGTACATTGACCTGGGAGCTAAAATTCCCAAGGGCGCCATGCTCACCGGGCCACCGGGAACGGGTAAAACTTTGCTAGCTAAGGCCACGGCTGGAGAAGCCAATGTTCCTTTCATTACCGTGTCCGGTTCGGAGTTTTTGGAAATGTTTGTGGGTGTCGGTCCATCCCGCGTTCGAGACATGTTCGCGATGGCTCGTAAACATGCGCCCTGCATATTGTTCATTGATGAAATAGATGCCGTTGGTCGCAAGCGTGGAGGCAAAAGTTTCGGTGGTCATTCTGAGCAGGAAAACACATTGAACCAGCTGCTTGTAGAAATGGATGGCTTCAACACTACCACGAACGTAGTCGTGTTAGCGGCCACTAATCGTGTTGATATCCTCGATAAAGCATTGTTACGTCCCGGTCGTTTTGATCGTCAGATTTTCGTACCAGCACCAGACATCAAAGGTCGTGCTAGTATCTTCAAAGTGCATTTGGGCCCTCTAAAGACGGCATTGGATAAAATGAACTTGGCTCGCAAAATGGCAGCCCTTACACCGGGTTTTACGGGTGCAGATATTGCGAACGTGTGTAACGAAGCAGCGCTCATCGCTGCCCGTGACTCGAATGATTCAATCATCTTGAAACATTTTGAACAAGCAATTGAAAGAGTTATCGCTGGTATGGAGAAGAAAACCAATGTCCTGTCACCAGATGAAAAGCGCACTGTTGCCTATCATGAAGCTGGACATGCCGTAGCCGGATGGTTCCTGGAACATTCGGATCCTCTCCTGAAGGTTTCCATTATTCCACGTGGAAAGGGTCTTGGCTACGCCCAGTACTTACCAAAGGATCAATATTTGCTGACAACCGAACAACTCTTTGATCGAATGTGCATGACCCTTGGTGGACGAATTTCGGAAGAAATTTTCTTCAATCGAATCACTACTGGAGCCCAGGATGACTTGAAAAAAATCACCGATAGTGCGTATGCTCAGGTAATACACCTCTAAAGGAATTCTCTAGTGCCAAGTTTTTAAATTTCCTTCATTGTTTCAGATCACGCGTTTCGGCATGAACAAGGCAGTGGGTAACGTCAGCTTCGATACCTCTCAGCCCGGGGATCCAATGTTCTCTAAGCCATACTCGGAACAGACGGCCCAGCTGATCGACGAAGAAGTCCGGAAGTTAATTGACAATGCCTATGTTCGAACGAAAGAACTGTTGATTAAACATAAGAGTGACGTCGAGAAGGTGGCCGAACGGCTATTGAAAAACGAAATCCTCAGTCGAGACGATATGATTGAGTTGTTAGGAAAACGACCGTTCCCGGAGAAGTCCACATACGAGGAGTTTGTCGAGGGTACCGGATCGTTCGAAGAGGATACCACCTTGCCGCAAGGTTTAGCCAGCTGGAATAAGGAGAAAACGAGCCCTGGTACCGATTCCGACAGTCAACCACCAGTGGAACCAACAAAAGCGTAGTAAATACATAGCTTATTGTAGGAATGCAGAAATCAATTTGAAATCGATAACTATTTCATTTTTGAAAACCTATTCAAAACATGCGAAATAAAAAAATTGTTATTACTGTACGATACGAGGCTACTAAATCATACACTTGTCTTATTTATTTATGTGCTTTTCGAACTCCTTCCTCAAAACAGTTTTCTTTTCAATTCCATTTCAAGTCAATCTCAATGAAGAACAAAACTGGTATTTTTTTCTTTCTAGTATTTTACCTACCAGATTTTTAACTAATCAAGTAATTGTTATTAAATGTCTCATCCTTCTTCCGGAAGGTTCATAAAAGTAATTGTTATTGCGAAGTTACTACAAACCGCATAATGGGAAAAAGTGTATAAACTGCGAAGAAATTCAATATAATATTCCCTTATAATCAAAGGTTTGAAGAACCTCTTTTAGTCCCTCATACACGGCCTAAATCTATGAAAATATACTTTGCTTTATTGAGAATATCCCAAGAACCTATTGGACATAGTTTTAGACGTCGCACGAGCTTACGAAGGGAGATATAGTGCCCCCTATTCCCCTATATTTTGTAAACAATCCAGAAAAACACTGGTTTGAATGAGAATGAGAAATTTTTTAACAAAATAAACCTATCTTATGTGATTTTTTTTTTCAAGGAATCAAATGAAGACTTTTTGAGCTAACACGCATACTTCGGAAAGTGGAGTTATAGCCGATTTTACTCCCGATTCCCCTTTATTTTTAAATTAATTATGAAAAAAGTGTTCGAACTTGAAAATTTTGAACCAAGTGAGACCTATCTTATGTGTTTTTTTTTCGAGGAATCGGGTAAAATCAGCCATAACTCCATTTTACGAAGCGTGTGGTAGTCTCATCTGGTTTCCTCGGAAAAATCACACAAGATAGATCTTATTTGGTATAAAATTTTCAAATCCGAGCAAGCTTTTTCATAATTAAATGAAAAATATTGGAAAAATGAGGGTAAAATAGCCAATGCGTGCGGTGGCTCAAATAGTTTTCTTTCAATTTCTCGTAAAAAAATCACATTAGAAATGTCTCATTTCATTCAAAATTGTTAATCCCAACAAGTTTTTTTTAATTGAATAAAAATTGTAGGGGAATTGAGGATAAAACAGCCAAATAGCCTTCATTCGATTCCTTAGAAAAAAAAAACATACAAGATAGCATTGCTCCAAAATTTTCCAATCCGAATAAGCTTTTTCAGAACTACCTATATGAATAATGTTGGGAAATTGAGTATGAAACAAACTTTAATCCAGTTAGCAGTGCATGCGGTGGCTAAAATAGCCTTCAATCGACTCCTTCAAAAAATTATACAATATACCGAAGGACCCAATGGCCGCGCATTTAAGCAATGATGAATGTTCTCTGTGCCGTACAAAAATCGTTTTTTGTACGATTCCGAAAAGAAAAGCACTGACACGTAGTAAAACTTACGTTCTTTAAGGGAAAAATTTAAAAGTGAGAGATTTTTCATTGTAACGTCACAAAAACGCGAATTTGTAAAAAGTGTGTGTACCAATGGCCGCGCACGCTTATGATGCTTGTTCCAATCGCCGCTCACAAGTGTACCAATGGCCGCGCACTTCTTAATTTGGTTTAAACAGTGAATAAGGTATCCAAACAGTTAAAAATGCTGTTTACATGGCTCTCAGACTCATTGCGATTATTCTCAGGTAAGGATTTTCAAGATTCACACATCAAATACTGATTTGTCGTCATTGTTTTGTGATACTAGTCTAGTGCAAAATTAGTATGAGGTGCCATTTTTACATAGCATTATTTTGCCGGAAGATATATTGGAACAAAGTTTTCGGTTCCGATTTCGATGAATCATCACAAATTCGGCGAGCTGTCTGAAAATCCACGATGAAACTGACCAACTAAAACGTAAACAGATCCGAATTGCTATCTAACCTCAAATTTCCAACACTTTGTAGCAATTTTTACGGCGTGTTCGTAAATTGATTTTTTCTATCGAAGTGATTTTTTTTATCGATGCTGGCGTTCGTAAATTCCAAACAAACGTATGCAAAAGCATATGGAAAGTGATTTGACATCTACCAAACAAATCAATCGACTGATGCATCGCCCAAAAAAATCAATTTACGAACGCGCCGTTATTAGATAATCGTTTCTTCTGACACTGTTTCAAAAAAATGTGTTTTTTCAGCCGGTTTTATGAAGGAAAACATTGATTGGAAAACTTGCCTGTGAATCTTATGTAACCTTTGTGAAATTCTGAAGAAGTTCTCTAAGTTTAACTGCTGATAAATACTAGAATACTTTCCGTGCGCGGCAATAGAAACATTCAAAAATCAAGTGTACCAATGGCCGTGCACAACAATATTGTCATTTTTTCCGCAACAGAACCTTCAAACTGTTCACTTTTCTTCACAATTGATTCGTTATACAGCCACAAATAATTTACGCTCGAAAATTTTTGCCAAGCTGCTCGAATTAAACACAAAAAACTGAATTTCAAAAAGGGACCCGTTTAGCTCACTTGCTAAGGACAACAGAAAAAATGGCATCCGACAAAAACGATGTTTGTTTTTATTTTCTCCTGACCTCAAAAAGCAGAATAAATTTATTTCTAGTATGGCAAGTGAAAGATACCTAGCGGAGGTATCCGAAAATGCGAAACATAGAAATTTTCGTTGTTGAATTTCGGAGAAAATAAAGATTAAAGTTGAAAGTGCGCGGCCATTGGTACTGCGCGGCCATTGGTGCTTTCACGGTAAATCCTATTTGGTTCAATATTTTCAAGTCCGAATAAGTATTTTTCAGAATTTATTGAAAAGTGAAGGGGAATCGAGAGGAAAACAGCCATTCATCCAGTTTCCGGTGCGTGTGGTGCCTTCATCCGATTTCTCGGAAAAAAAATCACATAAGATAGGTCTCATTTGGTTCCAAATTTTCAAGTCCGAACTTACTTTTTAAGAATTAATTTAAAAATATAGGAGATGGAGGGTGAAATCAGCCATAGTTCCATTTTCCGAAGCGTGTGGTAGCTCAAACAGTCTTCATTTGATTCATTGTGTGAAAAATCACACAAGATAGGTTTGTTTCTGTTCAAAATTTTGTAGTCCAAACCAGTGTTTTTCTGGATTGATTACAAAATTTAGGAGAATTAGGGGTTAAAAAGGCACTATATCTTCGTTGTGCGGCGTCTGAAACTACCTATGTGCAATCGTACGAAACGTTTCTCCGAATATTTTGTTACATTTAAGATTTTTTCATTATTATTCTGATACGATATTTGAGCGAACTTGCAAACATTTAAATTTAACCCATTCCCTCGTAATTAGGCAAGGTGGTTGGAAAAGTGCAACCGGTGGTGAAGTCGCTGAAAAACGGCAACATATTGCCGCATCATTATCGGTTTGCCGCAGGTAAGCGGATACATCATCGTCGCCATCCAGAGCGCGATTTTAAAACTCCCTCGAACAGTTTTCTCCACCACAGGACCCGAAAATATTCTGCTCCGCCAACAAGAGCCAGCAACTTTGTCGCCAGCACGCGAAGCGTGAATTTCGGAATTTAAATTCCTGCTAAAGCAGCGCGCTTACCGAAGCCCTTACTCCGCAGATTTCGCTTGGCGGCAGAGGCAAAAAGAAAATCCGCCACCACCAAAAGCGGACACGAGGTGATCGCTGGGGAAAATTTAAACCAGCTAAAGAAAAAGGCCGTAAGAGTGAGTAGACCATCATTTTTTAAACGATTCCCGTTGCTGATCGGAACTTTTCATCCGACAGGGCCTTTTTTTTTTTTTTATATGCGGCTTTTGCAAACCGTTGCGAACCGATCGTCAGACGACTGGCTCGTGTATCGGCACCATTGTCGTACACTTCGCTTTCCCTTTCGGGAACAGTTGTTTATAGCAGAGCGTGGAGACAAATTCCGGAAACCACTTGCCTCGGAGCTGAGTTGCCTGCTTGGCATATCGTTTGGGTTGGAAAGACCACCAATTTCTCCCCTTTTGGGCACCGAACGGCCAGATAGCAGCTGTAGAAAGAGGAGCATCGCATAGCCAATCCTTTTTGGGATCTGAAGCAGAACATTACCGATCTTGGGACAGCTGATGACAGAGCGGTTCGACCTTTCATCGAGAAAACATTGGGTCCACGGAACCGCTGCGAACGCGTACAGCTTGCATGTGCCTTCGAACACAGTCGAGGGTGAAGGAGTTTTTGCCAGGAACGGACGACATCTTCGGGCACCGGATCCCGAAACGAACTCGTGCGCCTGGAGGAAGCGTGAGTTTTCTTCAGCTTCAGATCGAAGCCAAGCATCATTAAACATAAATCCAGTTCCCGCAAACCGGACTGGATAATCAGACGTGACGTGGAGGAGGGTCGCGTAAAGAAGAGGAAGTGCGGTGCAGCTTTCTTCTAGTGACTTCCTGGTGAGGAGCCACAAACTAAACGGTGCGGCACGGGTGAGGTCAACCGAAGCGTGTCGCACAAGCAGCGAAGGTCGACGAATTTGTTTTGTGCAAGGAATAACGACTGGTGAATTGGATTAGCAAGCACACCGAGCGCGGTGTACAGTATACGGCAATGGCACTGGGACAGTGGGAAGCCCGCATTTCGTCGTGCAAACTCATCGAGCCTGAAGTAGCCCCGAAGAGGGCAGTGACGTCGTCAAAGATGGTGCAAAATAAACACACGTAAGTCACTAGATCATACAATTATGGGGGGACAATAAAATGGGTTTGAGCCAATTTGCAACAAAACCAAAAGTTGCTCCAAATATGTTTGCTATTTTTATTTTTTCGCTGGTGGCATAGACCACGGTGAAAGCCATCCATAATAATTTTCACTAAAGGGAAGTATATTTTCATAGATTTCGTTCGTGTAGGAGGGAAGATATTGAAATTCTTCTCGGTTTATACACTTTTTCCCATGGTGCAACCGGTTTGGCTAGTTTTGGAGACAACGAAAAGCATCTAAAATCATTATATCCGTTTGATATAATTAATGAACATAAATATATTCTTGTAAAATTGCTGCGATAAACTGACGGTTTAAGAAAATCCCTAGATAAAAAATGACGAAAATTTAAACATAGAAAAACGAATCACAACAGTAACAAAACATCTGAAAATTATAAACAATTCGAAAGAGTTATAAAAAATGTAAAATAACCAACACTACTTAGAAGGCGATTTCTGTCATTCCATAATTTTCAATACTTTTATATCTAGCTTTTTTCTCATTTTTGTTAAAATTTTCATTGTACATAGTAATTTTAGTGCTTTTTGCCATTTTTATATTTTTTAGATCTTTTTTGCACTTATTGTTTTTTTTTGTTATTTTATTTTTTTCCTTTTTTGTGATGTTTGTCATAGTTATTTATCACTTTTGTAGTTTTCGTCATTTTTCTGTTCCTTTTAATTTTTTCCTTTTGTCATTTTTGGTCTTCTATGTCATTATTGTGATTTTTTTTATTTTTGTCGTCGTTTGTGTCATTTTTTCATTTTTCGGTCATTTTTGTCATTTGAATAGCATTGAAAGAATTCCTATGTATAATTTGTTTTATTTTATTTCTGTTTTTTTTTTTATTAGTTCTAGGATCACTCTAGTGAAAAGTTCATGGAAGGCTTCATGGAGGGATGGTTTGGCCGGATACGCTGGGGAGGACATGTTGCGATAATGCCGGACGACTGTCCTGCAAAACAGGTGTTCGCTACGAATCCGGTAGGAACAAGACGAACAGGGGCGTAACGAGAGAGCTGGTTACACCAAGTGGAGCGTGATCTGACGAATGTGGGATGTTCATCAAACTATGTAAATAAAATAATTTAGGTTTACAACACATTCTGGGGCTCCATTATAAAGTTCGGATTCTCTTCAAACATTTCAAATGCCAATGCCGTTTTGAATCAAAAAATGGTCCAGAATCTACGGAAGAAGAGCAGTGGAGAAAATATTATGTGACTTAAAAGATTATCATTCATAAACTCATTGGAAGATTTCGTTACCGTCGGTAACTTACCGAGAAATCTTTGGCATTTTCTGAAATATTGCAAGTTGAATCCCGTTTTCTTTGAGAAACAGAGCCAAATTTTGGGAGTCGAAAAGTGATTACAAAGCTGCTTAAATTGAATGCCAGAGTCTATCATTCATAATGATCCAGCAGAATGAGCCCTAAGAATAGCAGGAGAATATCATGGATTTGGTCCGAACGCTGACCACGAAAAACAAAATTTGTTGATGATTATTGCAGAAAACCGATAAATTCAGAACAATTCATTAAATTCATCGGCTTTGAACTATTTAACAAGTAAGATTTTTTTAAAATATTTTTCTACTATCATTGTTTACTTCTTTTATTTGTTTTTTTTTTCTCTTTTTATCATTATTGTTCAGTTTGCTTATAATAAAATTATAATTTCCAAAGGAACTAAATCATCAATAACTTTTTGAACTTTTGAATAAACAACATACTTTCTCCGGCAAATTTGTTGTTCGTAAAAATTCGTAATCTTTTGGTGGTCTTGGTTTTCAATAACCATAACGCAAAGTACAGTTTCTGGACGATTTAAATAAAAATCGATCGATTAAATTAAAAAAAAAATGAGAAAAAACATGCAAAACTAAACTTATGATACAAAATATGAATTTTTTGTATTTTTATGTAAAGTTTGTAATCTGAACAAAATTTAAAAAATGTAAAACTCGTATGTTTAGAGTAATTTATATGAACTAAAATTTTCATAGTACAAAATTTCAAAAAAGGACTTTTTTCAAAAATCGACTTTCCAGAATTCCAGACAAAAGGCAATTTTGGGAAAGCGTCATGTACATGCATAATCTTAGGACATTAAGCTTTTAGAAGTTGACGGTCATGGCCGTAGGAACGGGGGGGGGGAGGGGTTTGGGGGTCAAACTCCTCCCCCCCCCCCATGAGGGTCCAAAATGTTCGCAGGTCGTACAGTGGAATAGGGGTTTCGGAATCGGATCAGCAGCAGAACTAGAAACGCGTGTTTCTCTTCAGAAAGTCAAACTACAAGTGAAGCATGTTTATTCAAGATACATATACAGTGAGCGTCAAATATAGAACTATTTCTCTACACGATGTTGTCTCCACACAGTGGGCCAACACTCCTCCTCAACATCGGGTTACTCCACCTCCTTGACCCCGATGGCTGTTCGAAGCTGTCGAAGTTTCACTGCGCCGAGTGGTTTGGTTAGCAAGTCGGCCTCCATTTGGTCAGTTGGGCAATACTGAATTCTTACCACTCCGCTAGTCACCAGGTCCTTCACGAAGCAGAACTTGGTGTCGATATGCTTCGACTTCCGGCTCGTCCTTTCAGTTGCTGTCAAAGCTATACAGCTCTGATTGTCTTCGTTTACTACCACGGGCAATTGTAATGGTTCGCCGAGGTCAGTCATGAGCATACGTAGCCATTGTAGCTCCTGTAGGCAATCAGCAAGCGCGATATATTCGGCTTCCGTACTCGAAAGTGCCACGCAAGACTGTTTACGACAACACCAGCCGATTAGACCGCCGTTCAGTTTGAACATGTAGCCAGTATTCGATTTGCGATCAGCCACTTCGCCAGCCCAATCCGCGTCGACAAAACACTCCAGTTTAAGGCCTCCTCCTGAACCGAGATGCAGCTCACAGTTCAAAGTACCTTTCAAGTAACGAAGGATCTTTTTCGCCTCGATCCAGTCGGCCTTCGTTGGTGCGGATACACGTCTTCCCAATATGGATGTGGCGATCGAAATATCAGGTCGGGTGTTAACGGCAATGTACAACAGTGCCCCAATCAAACTTTGGTACTGCGTACGATCCAACAGTGTGGCATCCTCCTCCTGCAGCTGTTGTATATAGCCACTAGCCATCGGCACTTTGGATGTATTGGCTTCATCCATGCCGAAACGAACAAGGGTCTTTTCAATATAGGATTTTTGGTTAAGGACATACCTGTTATCTACACGTCGCACCTGGATCCCGAGAAAACACTTAAGATCTCCAAGTTCAGCTGTCTTAAAATTCTTGTTCAGGACTCCCATCAGCGACTGGTATTCTTGTTCGTTGTTGAATAGCACGATCATGTCATCGACATACAAAAGTACATAGATGCATGCACCCTCGGATTGCTTCGTGTATAAGCAAGGATCCGCTTTCGACCTTTGGAACCCGTCGTCCGCCAAAACGCTATCGATCTTCTGGTTCCAAACTCTCGCAGCCTGTTTCAGGCCATAAAGACTGCGCTTAAGACGACATACAGCAGAGGGATCTCCACTCTCGAAACCCGGCGGCTGCCGCATAAAAATCTCTTCTTGCAGCTCGCCGTGGAGATAAGCAGTCTTAATGTCCACATGTCTTGCCATCATCCGACGTTTCGTTGCCACAGTCAGCGCCGCCCGAAATGTGGTTTGCTTTACAACCGGAGCAAAAACTTGGTCGTAATCGCAACCGTATTTCTGCAGATAACCCTGCGCCACAAGCCTCGCTTTGAAGCGCACCACCTGACCAGTTTCATCCTCCTTACGTTTGAATACCCAGCGGGAACCAATTGCTTTCCGGCCGGGGGGTAACTGCGTCAGAACCCAGGTGTCGTTCTCTGCTAATGATGCCATTTCTTCAGCCATGGCTGCACACCACTGCTTACTGTCGGGACTGGCAATCGCTTCTCCGTAAGTCTTCGGCTCCGCCGTCGAATTGGCCACTAATCCAACCAAATCATGGTAACGTTCCGGTGGCACACCTATGTTGGATCTAGTGGATCGTCGAACTTCGACCGGCTCCTCCTCAATGTCGACAAACTCCGAAGATTCGTCAAATCCGAAGAACTCCTGTGATGTTTCACTATCGTTATCACTTTCATTGCAAACGACCGATCGAGTAACACTTTTTTCATTTTCAATGTTCACTTTATCGTTTTGATTGTTCACTTCAACGATCGGACGTTTGATCATAGGCACTGATAGTTCATTTTCTTCATCACTTTTTATGTCCACTTTCTTTTTAAACACTGTTCCGCTTTGCGGGATTTCTTCAACCTTTTTGGCTAACACTGTTTCCTCCTTCACCGCCTCCGGTTCAGCGTCACACTCTCCGTGGATCTCCATGAAACGCACGTCTCGGCTCAGCACAATTTTGCCGGTAGCGAGATTCTTCCGCTGTATTTCACCGAGAACTTCCGGATCTCTGTGGCCTAGCCGCCGGTGCCATGTGTGCACACACTTCGATGTGTGTCGCTTCTCCTTCACGGCCAAGGAACAATCACTAATCAGGTTCATTCGATAGAGGCCTCGAATCTTTTCAGCCGTGGCAACCGTTTTGTTGCTGTACACTAACTTGCATTTTCGGTCGCCAAACATTGCTTGGACCCCTTTACTAGCAAGTTTCCCGATAGAAATAAGGCTACTTTCCAACTCCGGAGCGAAAATAACATCCGTCAGGATGATAGGAACACTTTCCCCAAGTTCGTTTAAACACACGATTCGGCAATCTCCGATGCCTTCTACACGGAGCGGTTTTCCGTCAGCTGACGCTATTCCCGGACGCACACTTGTGTCCAACTTCACGAACGCGCTCTTACTGTTCGAAACATGCGACGTTGCACCTGAATCTAGGAGCCACGCACCCGCACCGTAATCTCCACAACGAACCATAAACGTAATCGAACCACTTGGTTCGCTTTCGCGCACTGTTTTCGCTCTTTCTTTCCGATTCTTCTTTGCCTTATTTTCTTCGCCTCTATTTTCTGCAAGGTGGGCTTTGCAATTTTGCTTCTTGTGTCCCGGTGCACCACAAGAATAACACACAAACGATCGGCGCTGCTGATTGGAGCGCACCTTCAGCGCTTGCTCATCCACCCCCGATTGCATCTGCTTTTCGGCCTCATCGATGAGTTTGAGCTTCACCAGCTCCATGGTCAACTCATCATCCTTGCGCGCTTCCAACGCTGTTGTTAGCGGGTTGAAAGATTCCGGCAAATTGCGCAAAATCAAAATCACTTTCAAAAGTTCTGGCAACTCCAGACCCGAACTCTCCAAACGAGCATACTGACGTTCGATGCCCGCGAGAAAACTCTCCATATTATCACCAACCTTATAGCTTTGGTTGGTAATTTGTTTTAGCAGTGCAGCCTTCTGCCCAAACGTCGCTTTGGTATGGTGCTCCTTCAGCGCTTCCCATGTTGCTCGCGCCGTCTCTTTCTCGCGAATCAAACTGAACTGGCTCTCTTCCACTAACAACTGCAGAGTAGCCAACGCTCTCTCGTCACCTTCCCGCCAAGCGTCCGTTATGGGGGCTGGTGCTACGCCCGGTTCGATGAATTTCCAAAGTTGGTCTCGCCGAAGCAAAGCTTGTACCGAAAACGACCACGACGGGTAATTCGAATTATTTAGTCTTGCGACACGAGCCCACTCCATTTCGCCGAAAGTTCTCGAAAAACACTTCCGTTTTTAACACACGACTTTCGCGAAAAATAACAATGCGAACCGACGCACAAAATGACTTCAGGTTTCCGAAAAAAACGCAACTGATCCGTCCTCACTTTAACAGGGACCGCAACCTGGGCCCATAACCTGTTCGCAGGTCGTACAGTGGAATAGGGGTTTCGGAATCGGATCAGCAGCAGAACTAGAAACGCGTGTTTCTCTTCAGAAAGTCAAACTACAAGTGAAGCATGTTTATTCAAGATACATATACAGTGAGCGTCAAATATAGAACTATTTCTCTACACGATGTTGTCTCCACACAGTGGGCCAACACAAAAAAGCAAGCGAGGTATTCTACTCTATAATCAAAATTTTAAATTCATAATAAAATTATGATAATAGAGCAAAGATATTCAAGAGTAACTATCTGAAATAAAAACTAATGCGAAAACCTCAAAAACGCATCCCAAGCTCAAAATTTTGCTACAGTTTTTAAAAAATTTCTCACTTGTTCATAGAATAAGGTTGTCAGATTTATTTCAGCACTAACCGGGCCGGATACATTCGGGCTGTTTATATAAAAACCTGGCAAAATCCGGGTATTTCATTTCATAATTGTCGACCAAAATCCAGGCAATACAGGGCAATTTTGATCCAAACCTAGGAGTTGTACATCGAAAATCTAAAAGAAAAACTTTAAAAAACCTGTCTGATTATTTCTTTGAATCTTGCTGCAAAAATTTTGGACGGTTTTACAACAATTTTTTTTCTGATTTAAGAATGAGAATGAGAACAAACCAGGACAAAATTCGGGCTTTTCCAATGAACTCCGTGCAAGCGGGTCGGACCGCACTTTTACCTAATTTTATCTTAAAAATCCAGGCCAATCCGGTTAAAACTGGGCAATCTGGCAACCTTATCAAAGAAATTCAGGTCTGAATATTAACTTTTAAACTAAACCCATTTTGGAGGCTCTGGCTGCATATTTCATATCCAAAATTGTATTTTTATATATTTTCGTATTTCTGATTCAATATCAAGTTTAGGATTTTTGATTTTCAGTTCGAATACTCTACGAAATTAGCAGTGGAAAACTGTTTTGAAATCCTGGTTCAAATTCGGTTTTGCATTTCGTATCAAATTTCAATCATGTTTTTCGAAAATCACATGAATTTTCATTATTTTGATAATAGTTTTCCGAATATGAAAAAAGAAGAATTTTGTTTTATATTCAAATTCGAAGTTCCTAAACATTATTCAAACACAAAATTTAAACATTTAAAGTTTCTAAGTGGCGAACCAAAATTGAAAACTCAGATTCAGATTCATCATTTGAAATTCACATTTTAAATCAGATTTACGAAACAGATTTAAAATAAATAATTGAAATTATGAATTAAAATTAAACCTGCAACACAAAATTTAAATAAAAGATTCATGAATGAGGGCTCAAAGACTAGGCTCATGAAATTCTGATCTGGAATTAAGATTCGGAAATCGTATTTTTTGTACATTTCAGAAATTGTATAGAAATTCGAAAACAGATTCAGAGTTCAATTTTTGAATTCCGATTTGAAATTAAGAAAAAAATTTAGCTAGTGAATGAGTTTTTCAATCAACATAAAATTGTTGGAAAATTCAAGAGAGCATGAACTGAAAAATTTGCTTGTTAATGAAATTTCCAGATTTCAACTTTTTTTAATCAGAATTAGTTTGTACACACAATTAAGCTGATATTCACAAATATAAAGTAGAATTTGAGTTAATTTTTTAAGTTTTGATTCATGAAAAATATCCAAAATTATATTTAAAAAAATCATCCACAGGATTTTTATCATGGAATTGATTCTTTATGAAAAAAATTTCCTGTTAATAAAACATACCTAATCTCCACCTAAAAAATCTGCACAAAATTAAATATTTTTCGGTGTATTGTTTAACGTTATTTATTGTGCAGTTTTTTTAAACCCAAATTTCAAACTAAAATCATAAATTTAGTTTAAGTTCGCATCAAGCAAATTTGATCCGGGATTTTTTTTATCTCTAACTGTTTTTTGGAACATTTTATTTATTTTCAACAAAGGTTAGAACCTTGGAATATGCTAAAGAAATAAGAAGATTGGACTTGTTTGATTTAGAATTTGTTTGATATAGAATAATATTTTTTAAATAAATTGAAGGCTTTCCTAAAATGAACTTATTTTATGCTCAAATCAAATAACTTTGATCTACCAGTCTTTTAAACAATTAAAAAAATTTAACCATCGATGAAATTTCGTATTTTCTGCCTTAATAAAAAGTTTAGCTCACGCTTAAGGACCAATTTTCTAAAGTTACTTTTTTCAGGTTTTATTAATGACACTTAACCATCCTTGTGGTATTCGTGTCTACTCTAAAGTTACGATTTCATACGAAAACTATTAAAGAGTGCTTTTAATTTTTTTTTTATAAAACGAACACACACATATAGGATCTCAGTGAAACTTCATGTTTCTTTGAAGAGATCTAATTTACTTAACTCTAAGACGTACATCTTTCAAGGAATTATGGCTAGCATCTTACAAATGCTAAAACCACCATATGTGCCGTGATCGGGATTTGATCTCATGGACTCTGGCTTAGAAGACTGGAACGCTATCCTCTAGGCCACGACCGGCGGCAATCGTATAGTTACAATCATACAATCATAATTTGTTTAATTTTTTTTATTCGTGTGTTGTTGGGCAAAAAATCATAGGTAAAAATTTGTCTCCAACCGCCCCCCCCCCCCCCTCCATGAGTCGGTTCTTTCTTTCATCAATCTACCGACCAGTGCGAAGGTTCAAAATTTTACTTTCTTATTTAGTGATTTTTAATAAAACTTGTTTGATGCTGAAAAGCACTTGTTTTGCATAAAATAATGATTGATTTGGATTTGTTTTGCTCCGGCAAATTCTTGCATGATCAGGCGTATTGAGTCGCTCAAATTTCTTAAAAATTTTGAAGCTGATAAATAAAAATGGTTTGATTAATGGTTGTTCTAAAAATTTAGCTAAATCTAAATTTAGCACCTAAAAAACTGAGTCACATGACCCGCTACACGAAACTGATCATCTGAAGTTAAAATTTGAACGATTACTTTTTTTTCCTTTTTTATAGGAATTTAACCCATTAAGGTCATTCTTCCTCGAAATTGAACGATTACGAATCTTTTCAACAATTGCTGGGTTTTTGGCGCATAATATTATCTTGGAAAATTTATCATTTTCTGAGCACCGCTGCCAGCTGAGGGCTTGCTCGTTGGGGGAGTTAAGTCCTGGGCGCGCGATGACGATATTTTCTCTTGCAATCATCGCCGTCCACCACCATCATCAATCATCATCACCATCACCCATCGTCAGTCAGCGAGCCACCCATCAGGCAGGGGAAGAAATGGCTGGCCGGATGCGAATGACTGCTGCTGCTGGGGAGTCCAGTCCGATTTCGCACTTGCTATCACGTTCAGTTTGTTTTCAGGCGGGTTCGGATTCGGTGCGCGCGCGACAAATTTCCTTCTTCTCTCCGGGCAGATTGAATTTTCCACGCGACAAACGGATGGGCCAAGTGGTGGAAGTGCACTAGTTGAAATATCTAGCGACGTTCGTTTGGTGCTGATCTCATCGTTCATCTTTGCTGGATCGAAAATCAAACATTGGCAGTATAGATTGTTTAAATAGTGACGTCCTCGTCTAAGCAGTTTAAAGCCGAAAGGTTAACTAGCAGCAGCTAACAGGAAGGAAATTTAATACCAATTTCTGAGGTTTTCATACTTCGACTGGAAGAGCTCGCCTTGAAAGTAAGTGTCGAAAGTGAGGTAATGGTCTAAATTAAACTGGAAACAATTGATGTTTGGGAACGGTTGAGATACGTTTGAAAAGTTCGCTTGAAGTGAATTATTCTATATTTGATCTTAGAGCAACAGTTTCGTTAGCCAACAAGTCGTAAAACCTATTTTAGAATAGATACATACAATTTTTGGCATCCATTAGCAAAATTCATCTTGTGAGATAAAATCATGAACAATAGCATCCCAGCCCCTTCTTCAGGGAAAAAAATAAAATCGAGAGAATGTTGATGATGATCTCGAATATAGTCGCGGATCAATAATTGTTCATGCGCACACCGGACTCTCCCCTTTTTCGATTCAAAAAACAAAAACCCACTGTTTTTGTTTTCATAAAATTGTTCTACTCCCTATAACTATGTGTATGGTTATTTGGATTGGAGCAACGAGCAGGTATTCTCAGCAGAGCGTCCCATTTATTCCGTATCAGAATGAGACTAGTTTAGCTAGTTAGCTTCCAGGCCACCCATGTGCCATGCTGGAGATTTGTCTCGAGATTAAAGTCACAGTGCCAAACAATGCACGTGGTTTCGTTGTTGGTCCGTAGGAGGGATTTAATGTCTGTGAAAGCGTTTTCTAACACTTAACTGTCACGCAACGGTTAAAATTCACCGTGTGGGTACTTATATTTTTCCTTCACGGAATTGGCTAGGATTGAGCATTTCCGCGTGACACGGTTTACTTTTTACTCGAATTAAAATGCAGAAAAATTTAAATAATAAATGAGCAGTTTACGATGGTCTTGTAACTTGTAACCGACCTTATGCACTTAACCTGAGAACTGGGTCACGTTAATATGAGTTATGATGACTCATAATAAAGATTGAAGTTCAAATTCTCAACAAATGCATTTTATATCGATAGCACAAACCTAGATAAGAGAACAACCAATTCCATCCTTAACTGATTTTTACGAGTTGTTTTATTCTGATCTCTTTTCGGCGCCTACTTAGAGTACAAAATCTTTGTTTTGAGGAAAAGTGATGAACGTTTCGATTAAAGATAAATGCAATCCACAATTGTTTTTTTGACTTCATTTATTATCTTTAAAAACATCCTTTTGGTGAAGATAAGAAACTTGAAAGTATTGAATGAGCCCATTTGTGCATACAGTGATTTTATTATAGGTACATACTGCCCTTAGATATTGTAGGTGTGTTTTGAAGTAAAAAGATTATTTGATCGTTGACCCCCAATTCATAGTGAAAAAAGTGATTTATCAGTGTTATTTTCAAAAAATTACAAATGATTTTTTTTGCAAATTTATTTCAATAAAGTCGAGTAAATTTGAATTATAAATGGATAATTTCTTTAATGCTCATAATTGCCGTTCCAAGCAAAACTGTTCCATGTGACTTTTCGGTCATTTTCACTTTTCTGCCTTAAACGATCCCTTTTACCACTGATGAACTTTTACTGTTAACTTTCGAATAAAAACACTAACAAGTAGGTGTGCAACTTCAAATCGCTACGAGGGAATCATCCTTAGCACGAGGACCGAACGCTATGCACAAGTCAACTTAGCCGGCCGAATGCTGGCGTGCGAATGGGTATTGAACCGTTGCCATACATGTACGTGAGCCTGACGGAATATAGTGTGCGTGACATCACCCAGTGGATTATATCTATATACACCCATAGAAGAGGTTGCAAAAATCCAATGCCTATTTAGCACATCTCTGTGCCGATAATGCGCTGAAATGTGCACTGTGCCGAAGATGATATGTTTGAAAAACCGTAACTGGCATAAGGATTCGGCTCCCAACTAAAATGATGCATGACCACTACATTCAAGCAAAACAAGAAAAACATTTAATGGGATTTCGTTCCTGTTGGATAATTCATCCCAGAAACAAGAAAATAAAAATATAAACCACAGCGCCCGTAGGGAGAATCGAATTCTAATCACCAACCATATCTGTACAAACACGTGAAAAGGATCTATCTTCGTATATGGCGAATCGAGAAAAACGCGTTTGAAAAAAATACAACCTATTTTAAATCGCTAATTAAAAATTATTTGAAATTTTTGATTTTTATGATAGCTTAACGATTTTTAGGAGCATCCTCTATATGTTGGAATAGAGGAATATCAATTTTTATGAAAAAACAACGCGCTATCGTAGATAGAACCTAGCTCACGAAATATTTTATCTCCCTTGTTTATACACCCTTTGCTGTTTTCTCATTTCTAGCTTTAGTTTTAAGCTCGCGTTCATTTGCAACTATGTTTATATTTTGAATAAAGTGTCAAATATTTACCAACACACAAAAAGGATCTATATCCATGATGGCGTATTGAGAAAAACGCGTTTGAAAAAATACAACCTATTTTAAATCGCTAATTAAAAATAACTTGAAATTTTTTATTTTTATGAAAGACAAACGATTTTTAGAAGCATCCTCTATATGTTGGAATAGAGGAATATCAATTTTCATGAAAAAATAACGCGCTATCGTAGATAGAACCTACTTCACGTAACATTTTGTCTAACCTGTTTATACACCCTTTGCTATTTTCTTATTTTTAGCTTAAGTTACAAGCTCGCATTCATTTGTAACTATGTTTTTTATGTTGAATAAAGAGTTAAATTGATTATTTTGAGTTTGTTGGCGGAGTAGTAGCGAAAAATTGTTTCGGAGTAAAGGGTGTATATCCATGTAATGGCAGTTCTGGTTTAAGAATGTTTATAGATCCTTTACTCAAATTGAGTTTTTAATGTAACGGAATATTATTTTCTCAAAAGGGGTTTACCGTTAAGTAGTGCAAGTGTTGGCCTATCGCGAGGTACTGAAAATGGTTTTTGTTTACTTTTGGAGATAGATCCTTTTCACGTGTTGGTACAGATATGGTCTTGCCAGACCGACATCTTAACCAGTGTACTATTTGAGCTTCATGCAGGAAGAGGGGTATTTGTCATAGGCATTCTGCCACCGATCAATCACAAAAGAAACGCACGACAGTGGCTTCCCGGCGTTTGGCCTCCTTTCAAGGTATTCATTTGTCTTGTGATGGAAACGGGAAAGGGAACGGGAGTGGAGGAAACGGGGAACCCATTGAATGAGAACTGTGCTTTGCTTACTGCCTATTACATACACACGCTACATATACACAGCTGCTGAAGCCGGGCAGCTTGGCCGGTGCTTGTTTGCCGGTGAATTGAAGGAATATATTCTTGTTGCTTTTGCTACATACACACGCACAGCTTAGCCGTGGTTGTTTGCCGGCAAATTGAATTGAAGGAATGTTTTTGTTTTGTTGCTTTTACTGCATACACACGCACAGCTCGGCCGTGGTTGTTTGCCGGTGGATTGAAGGGATTGAATTAGAAGGATGTTTTTGTTGTTGCTTTTGCTACATTCACACGCACAGTGCTCGGTTCGCTGGCTGCCTGGTGTTGGCCGGTATTTATTTCCATCCTTCTTCGTCTTGTGATGCGATAGGGAGGGACGTGAAAGCGTTTTTATTTTGTTTCTTTCAGACATACGCAATTCGGTTAACTTGGGAGATTAATGCCGGTGGGAGCTAATCGAATCAGCACCGATCGCGTTATCTTCTTGTACCAATGATGCTATGTAATTGACTACACGCCATTGGCACAGAGGCTGAATTTTGGGTGTACTACACGACGATTATACAATCGTGTCTCCCACAGTCACAAGCTCTCTAAAGTCTTCTCGTGCTTCGTACTAATGAGAGACGCTCAACACAGTGCGTAATCTATATACAATGTGGCCTTCACACATTCGTGCACCACACATCTCCCCTCTACTCGGTTGAAGAAAAGAAACAAATTTGTCTCTTGATAAAATTTACCACCGCTCTTTCATGCACACTGAGAAAATTTTACGTACCAATTCTGGAGAAGGTCTTAATTATTGACATTGTTTCATTTTTTGCAACAGCAGGAATTGGGCTTGGGCCTGCTAAAAAGAATGAAACTTGCTCTTTACTTTGAAGTAAGTAAGTTACTCTTTACAGATTTCCAAAAGAATCACAGCTTATTTGAGTGATGTTGGAGTAAAGTCTATTGCTTTCTCTGTTTAACGAGAAATTGTATACCGGGATAACGAGTGCGCCCATCGCCATTCAGTAAAACTGTAAGGTTGATGTCACGCTGAGGTGACAAGCGTCGCTTTGACACACAATATTCTCATTGAATTTCCTACTTGTCGCGCTACAAAACATCCTGGCATCAGCTTTGTCGCGCTCAGTATGACAGGTCTGCACTTTTTCCATAAGATGACCTTAAGATTTATCGGAAAATCGAATCACCAGTGGACTGTGCAGCACTTCAAGCCAACATCTCGACACTTTTAGACTGGTGCAAGTCTCATGGGATGGAAGCTAATGCCAGTAAATGCCGATGCATAACTTTCTGCAGAGCTAGAACTCCACTTCGTTTTGCCTACAAAATGGACACAGAAGAAATGGAACGAGTAGTTTCGATTAAAGATCTCGGAGTTATTTTTGATCAGAAACTGAGTTTTTCAGAACACATAGCCGCCACAACCGCAAAAGCCTTTGCCATTTTTGGCTTTATTCGTAGAAACACTGTTGAGTTTGAGGATGTATACTGTCTTAAAGCGGTTTACTGCGCCTTGGTGCGCAGCGTTCTGGAATACGCCGTGGTAGTTTGGGCGCCGCATCAAACAGTACACACTGAAAGATTAGAAAGGGTACAAAAGAAGTTCCTACGATTTGCACTCCGTCGACTGCCGTGGAATGATGCCGTTCGACTGCCACCGTATGCCGAAAGATGCAATCTAATAAGTCTTGAGACCCTGCGACGCAGACGAATATACATCCAAAGAATGTTTGTTTTTGATTTGTTGATGAACAATATTGATTGTCCTCTACTGCTACAAAGCATCCACATTCATGCTCCAGCGAGACGTCTTCGTCAACAGAACTTTTTGTGGATACCATCTAGTCGCACAGTTTTTGCCCAAAATAACCCTATGCATAATTGTTGTCGTGTTTTTAATGAAGTGTATAACGTTTTTAATTTTAATCAGTCCAAAGAAGTGTTTAGAAATAATATTCGTAGTCTTAGAACATAAATCATGTTTAGTTTAAGATATGTCTGTATGGTTTCTATCAAAGACATTAAATAAAATAAAATAAATAAAAATAAATAAAGAATAAATGAGAGCAAGTATGTCGCGTGAACGTGTCGCAAATCAACGCGCTGCTTATCGCCTGAGTATAGCAGTACTCTAAGATTTGTGGAATTCACTTGTTAATTCCTAGTCTACGGATTCTTTCAGTAGGACTACGATATGAGTAAAATTGGAGAATATCTTAATTTTGCTTCTTACTCTCAGAGATTTCTACAGTTTTTTTTAAAACTCGTTCTTTGACTTATTTTCCGATAATGTTTGTTCCTTTTCAGTTCAGCTTTATTGCTTCAATCATTTTGTGAGATTCGATTTCACTAGAGTGAAATCATCGTAAACCGCAAGGATACAGATTTCCTTATCGGATAACTTAAAGAACTGATTCAATCCACTTGGGTTCCGTTAATAATTGCGGATCAATATGAGGAATGTCGACTTCATGGGCAATGAAGTCTCTAGTTTAAGTATTGAAGAACTTTTTATTAATGTTATGCGTTTTTTTTTTACATTTGTACAATATTTGGAATCTATGTAAATTTTGCATTTTACCACCTATCGCCGAAATCCGACTTTTAATATAATGAACAATATTTCTTACTGGAGTTAAAAATGGTCACAGCTTGGCTAGAATAGTGTTTTCCGAAAGAAATTTTTCCAGTTTGATCGATCATGCTCCTCTGTGCAATCACTAGCAGATAGTTTCTCTACATATTACAATTTGAAAATTACAACAAATCAAACAAGCTCAGCTAAGCTACTACAATTACAAAATTACAACATTTTATGGGTCAAGCATGGAAAGCTATAAATTATCATATCACTATCCCAGCACCGAATGTTACTTAGTAAGTCGGTTGCATGTCAATCAAGTTTCATCAATTGGAAGGTTATATATGCATTTCGATTTCAAATTAGTGTTTGGATTTAATCCTAACTACTTTATGTGATTTTTATAACACAATGCCACATGCAGCTACCTTGCAGCTACGTTCTTGTAACATACTTTCCTCTATGTCATATTTTTACATTCTTCAGTCTGGATTAATTTAAGGGCCTTCTTCATTATTTCACCGACAGGGGGAAACAACTATGTCATCTGTCGCGTCTCCGAATAAACTGAATGTTGCTTAGAGATCCGCCTTGCCAGGTAAATTTTTTGACGTTTCGGAGTTAGGACAAATGTATGGCCGTTTTCAAAAGCTTTCCAAAAGCTCCCTAACTAATCGAAACTTTTCTATGGAGGACATGGTGTCGCTAGTGTTTGCTTAATAACTCCCATGGCGGTACAGTAACAAGCCAGATTTTTGTGGTCGTGTTGGTATCATATAGAGTTCTAACGGTCTTTTTTGACTTTTCAATACTATCGTAAATGATTTACTTCGCTCATATTTCCCAGAACAAAAACTATTCTTTTTCAAATAAATTGCATTTAAATTTCAATATCAGCATTGTTTTTTTTTATTATTAAAGATGTAGGTACTAGACTCCATTAAATCCCAAATAGTAGGAAGTAATTTAAAATCATTTAACGTAGCTATTACTTGTAATTTGTTCCCAACAGTGCAACATCATGCAACGTCCATAGCCACATGAAATTGTAGTAAGAATAATAAGGCCGCAAGACGCAACGCGTTAGTGTCCAAACATTTATATCACCACATTCTTAACCGAGACCATAATTCACCGCACCATAGTGTGCGTAGATTCCTTTTTTAACGCATGTATGGAAAGTGAGAGGATTACCCGAAAGAACATACACATGTATTCATTCGTTTTTATGAAGTGGCCCTTTTTTTGTTTCATGTTCTTAGCATCCATGATAGAAAGAGCAAAAAATGCTCAGTGCTTCTCTCTCTCTCTTTCTTTTATAAAGTGCCGACGCAAAAGCGAAGCTCTATTGAAAAGGCAGAAAAGAATCAACGCATTCTCGCGATCTATCGAGCTTTCTTCGTTCCCTAAATGAGGTCTGAACTTTTTTCAATCAACAATTCATACGAGTAAGCTTAAAGCTCTCGTGTTCGCTAGCGCTTCAGAAAATACGACTTCGCTTACACTCTTACCGTATTTTTTTCACCTGGAGGCAAACTAGGTTCGCTCTAACTGCTGTCATCGTGCTCATTTATTGCTCGAGACGCAACCTAGGTTCGCTCGAAAAAGGGACGGAGTCGCCCTGAGAAAAAAGTCAGTTTTGCGAGAAGTTCACCAATACTCTCAACGTTGTTGTCAAAACATTAAACAGCTGTTTTTGGCTGAAAACAAAACAGTTGAAATAATGAACGAGCAAATGATTATTGCCGCGATTTTGAACCTCTCAGCCAAGCAAAATCGTACTATCTGCAGTCCAGTGCAATCCGGACACGAAAAACGCAATCCGGATGTGAAGAACCGAATGAAGAAATCCAGAAGGGAGAACAAAATGAAAGCTGCATGTAAACATTGCGCTCGTTCTCACGCACACCTACGTATAGAATAAATCGAAACCCGAAAATCGTTTTTTTATTCTGACGGTTCCATAGCCAAATCCGGAATCAAAAAAAAATACGCCATCTGTTTCGAGTCTTGTAAATCAAAGCAACTTTTTGAAACTTAAGATCAGCAAATTTTCTTGTCTTGCAGCCTTGCAATTCCCTTTTTTGTGTGATGTTCCATTCCGACGAGCATATCAATAATATGAAGCAAAAGTTTCAACCATTTTTTTCATTGATCTAAATGTCGAGTTTTACGGATCTTTGCATGACATTTTACATCTATCCAATTCCTCCTTTCCTTGAAAGCCACCGTTCTAAGTGAAGTGAATGTTGGACCATTCGTTCTGGGACTTATCGATAAGCAGCTAGCATTGCTTGAGAGTGTGAAGCAATTCCAAACCGATGATTGTGTTGGAATGTTTGGCGGTGATTGTTGCTTGAATGCGTAACCAAATCTGCGCGTAAAATGTCGAACAAGCAAAACAAAGGAAGAGTGTTCTTGTGATCTACACATACAACCATACATCTAAGCATGCTGTTTTCCCACCATTCTCTCTTCTCACCCAGTCAATGTCAATACCGATTGACTGAACAGTGAACATATGATCAAATTTTCAAGCATACTTTTTTTATATTTTATGTTATATCTACTTAAATATCTTCTCTAAATTGAAGTATGATTTGAAGGAGTTCCAATTAATTGTTCGTGATTGTGATGATAGCTTAACCTTCTTTGCGACGATTAAAATACGGAGCTTTTAATACTCAAATAAATGGGCTTCTTTTCTTGTTAATCAATCTCTTTAACTTAATTTCAACACACAAGGGAAATTATCCTTTTGGTTTCTCTCTTAACCGAACTCTATCTATTCATGTCTACCAGCATGTTGATAGTGAGACATTTATTTTACATTTCTATGTAAGCTTCAATGCACTTTCTTTATCTTTCTCTTTCTTTTCCAATTTTCCCTCTATCTCTTTTTTTTTTTATCTTTCTATCCTTTTCCGTGAACCTTCATCATGCTTTTCTTAGGCCGGTTATTGTTTTGTCAGTGAACTTTCAGCAAGCTTTTTCCTGGACTCTACGCGCATGATTATTTTAGCTTTAATTTTGGCAGACTACGAGCACGTTTTTTTTTTAAGGAAATGAATCTCAATTTGACTTTTCTTTTTTTTTCAGGAATTTTCATCCTATTGGATTATTCACCCCATTATTTTTTTTTGTCTTTTCATTTTTCAAATGCGCTTCATACACATATTCTATCGCAGATTTTAGCTTATTCTCGCCACGTTTTCCCTGTTTCTTTCTTCGGTTATTTCAAAGCATTTTTCTATCTTAGTGTTTCATTGCGAACTCTCAGCACACTTCTGTTTGACAATCTGTCTTCCAAAGAACTTGGCTTTTCTTTTAGAGGCTTTTCGTCTAGGCCATAAGCACTTTTCTAACTTGGCCTGCTTTTTTTTCTCTTCTGTCTCGGTGGACTGCCAGTGCCCTTTTATTCTAAAATTAGCAAGCGGACTCTCAGCGCGCTTATTACTCCGATTTTTTATTTTTGCCTCGGCGGACTCTCAGCGCGCCATTTCTCTAAGTTCGACAAGCGGACTCCCAACGCGCTTGTTTTCTTAGACTTTTGCATCGGCGGACTGTCAGCGCGCCCTTTTTCTAAGTTCGACAAGCGGACTCTCAACGCGCTTGTTTTTTTTGAACTTTTTCCGGCGGGCTCTCAGCGCGCCATTTTCTCAAGTTTGACAAGCGGACTCTCAACGCGCTTGTTTGATCAAACTTTTGCCCCAGCGGACTCCCGGACTTATTTACTGAGCCTATGATTTTTTTTATACTTACAAAGTTCCGATGAACGCGTTTCCGGTTTCGTTTGCCGTCACACCACTTGTTTACAACAATCCTTCGTGTAAGGATGATTCCCTTTTCTCTGTTGAATTGTGAAAAATTGTCCTGTTTAGGTCGCCAAATGTGCAACTTCAAATCGCTACGAGGGAATCATCCTTAGCACGAGGACCGAACGCTATGCACAAGTCAACTTAGCCGGCCGAATGCTGGCGTGCGAATGGGTATTGAACCGTTGCCATACATGTACGTGAGCCTGACGGAATATAGTGTGCGTGACATCACCCAGTGGATTATATCTATATACTACACGACGATTATACAATCGTGTCTCCCACAGTCACAAGCTCTCTAAAGTCTTCTCGTGCTTCGTACTAATGAGAGACGCTCAACACAGTGCGTAATCTATATACCAGGCATGTCAAACTCGTTTAAGTGCGCGGGCCGCATTAAAAATTTTCTATGACCTAGAGGGCCGCAGCCAAAATCAGTTAGAAAACATAACATTAGATAGGGTAAGAACACTATATATTGAACACCATCTTTGGGATTCAGCACATTTGTGGCCAATAAATGATAACGAAAGGTTTTTCTGATAAAATTTTGATAGCGTAGCTTAAGCTTATTTCTCTGCTTCGAATCGATATATTTTTTTCGTGGAAATATGTTTTAAAATTATCATTTAAGCCTTTTAATTCAAAATTACTTTTGTCCCAATGATTAAACACAATGATTCAAATATTGAACATGCAATGTTCTAATTATTGAACACGTAAATATTGAATATCATTGCATGTATTCAGGGGTATTTCGCTTGATAGTATGCCTTGCAGGGGCGATTTTGGTTGAGCTAGCAACCAAGAAACAGTTTGTTTACATTTCCAAACACCAACTGATGTTTGTTTAATAACTGGAACATGCATTTCTTTACGAAACGAGTACTGCAAGATTGAACGTTCAATAATTGAAACATCGGCGTTTTCTGTGATCCAATGATTGAACACTTTAATTTGTTAAATTTTAAGAAAATAACGATAATAAAGGCTGCCACTCTTCCAGAAATCATTCAAAAAGACTTAGTTTAAAACACTCATATCATTATCTTAGGCGTTCATTTGTCTTTTATCCAATTTTTCCCCCAATCAAAAAAAGGCTGTTTTCTTCATCCAGTCGAAAAACGAAGCCAAAATTTGAACACATATTCAAGTTTCGGAGACTGTTGCTTTAAGAGTCCGAGATTCTTGATAAAAATTTGAACATAGTTATAAAATGCTTCAACAGTAGCACAACGAATTTTGATTCATTTTTCTACTGTATATTATTGTTTTAATCGGTTAATGTTTTAGTAGTGTTCAATATCTGGTACCTGTTCAATAACTAGTGCTTCTACCCTACAATAAAATGGAATATTGTTATAAGTAAACTTGGGATGAAAATTTGCGTTAAATTTTTATGTAAACTTTTAATGTTTAACATTCTTATATTATAATGCAATATATCTATTGTCCTGATATCAGGTTGAAGTTTATTATTCACTAACACTTTCATTATTGATGATAAATTTTTATCAGATAATCTCGAACAATGAGGAGTTTTTGTAGCTTTTATTATGAAAAAAAAAACTGCTCACATAGATAGCTACTTGCAAACTGTAAAATCCGCCTTTATCTACGCGCTGGAAATCTCCGGTTACTGAATTGTCCTCATCCGGAACCTATCGAACCGCTTGCTGCTGATTGTGGACTCTGCATCCTTACGGCTTCACTGTTCGGACTGACGCGGGCAATTGTATGAGTGTGAGTGAGAACATGTACGGAAAAGGAGCGGTTAGCATATTTTGACGTAGCGAGGGGCGATCTGATGTAAACATCAATGTACAATCAGGAAGTCACACATTTTGAGTTGTCTGTTACTCACACAAACATAACAAGAACTCTGGCAACAAATTTCCGTAACTCAACGTAGCGTTCAGGCAAATAGCTGTAAAATTTTGGTACAGCCACTTCAATGTATTTCGCTTTTAATAAAGAATCGCACTGCAGTCTGCAGCTCTATCAACTCAAGTTGCAAATTATCAGCAGCATTTTTAGGAGCAAACGAAAATGGATTTACAAACAACGAAAATTCTTGCTCGTATGAATTATAGTTACGATAACGGATTTTGAATGCATCTAGTAACGATTCTAGGTGAAGCACAGAGAACAGACGTACGAGCTCGAACAAAAAATCTTCCAAAAAGTGTGTAAAATTTCAAATGCTGACATTCAAAAAATACGTTTGAAATTGACTTGAAATAGTGCAATCTATTGTGCCGTTCAAAAGTTACAAATAAAATTTTCAGGTGGCCAGTTTTCGAAAAGGCCCAGCCAAAAGAAACAGAAAAATTGTTCAAAACTATCGTTGGAAATTTTACACAAGTTTCGTGGGCTAGCTTGTATGTCTGTTCTCTGTGGGTGAAGTACGTATTGATGATGCAGCCTCATTTGATCTTTTCAGTTCTTGACACATAGAGAAGTGCACAAGGTTTTCTTTGGAAATTAGGTTGATCCATAACCGTAACTTCGCTTGAAAGTTATTTACATCATCACAATCAGTTATGATATTTTTTTTTCTTTCCTTGAAGCTTTAAGTTCAAATCTTGCAGGTGGCCAGTGAGGTCAACGTCAAATGCTCAATCCTGAACCCAGCCGTCTGCTTGAAAATGTTCAACAGATTCACCTTTCATTTCCAAAAATAATATTATTTCCTCTCGTGGGAAAATAATCTTTTTAATATTTTCTGACAGGAAAGCCAGCGTACTTCTGTTTAGTTTTGTGAAAATTGAATGCGGGGCTACGCGGGCCGCATAGACCAAAGCCGCGGGCCGCATGCGGCCCGCAAACCCCCAGTTTGACATGCCTGCTATATACAATGTGGCCTTCACACATTCGTGCACCACACAGTAGGTATACTTTGTTCTGAACTTATACAGAATTTTCATCGTGGTGGTTGTCTCTATGTTGATATTTCTACGCAAGAATGTCACACTAGCAAATTTTTTTTGAAAAACGCATTTTTTTTTTCAAAAAAATCTCTTAAGATGAGTTTAAACTGGTGAATATAAATGTTATTCACTGAAAGAAATACTAAAATAGAGTGTGGGTGAGGAGCGAGGAGCCTTGGGTGATTTGCTTAGAGAAATTTTCACCAACATTATCCGGTAGGCACTGCTTACAAGATGGATACTCAACTATACATTTTTATAAACACAGAGGAACGTATTTTTCTCAAATAACAGTTCAACTTGATTTTATTTGGGAAAAATAGAAACTATGCATACGAGCTTCCAAAATGATAGAATAAGTGTAGCCGTATGACAGTTTTTTCGTAGATCTAGCATCGGTATGTGTTCTGGTTCTATAGGGTCCGGCAATTGAACTACTACATTACTACAACAGTAATTATTTCGTTGCACACGAAACAGTATTGAACGACCCCTCGTCGCTTTGTTTACATAAGGTCTTAGCTATCATTGGATGTCAGTGTTACTTTTGTAATCAGGTGTTATCCGGAAAAATGGATCTCTAACAGAAACGTCGCGCTGTGGTTGCCTTGTTTTTAGCTGGCAAACGGCTGAAGGACATAGTTCGTGAGCTGTCCGATGTAAGTGTGTGCAGAAGTTTTGTATATCGTACAGTTACAAGATACCTGGAGACCGGAAGTGCCGAAAAACGCTATGGTGAGAGACGCCGACCTACTGTGGTGACACCTGCCATGGCGAAGATCGTCAAGAAGCGCCTTAAGAGAAATCCTCGTCGTAGTGCCACTAAATTTTCAGAGCATCTCAACATATCGGATCGAAGTCTCCGTCGGATCCTAAAAGATAAACTTCAGACCAAGCCCTACAAGATCCAAAAGGTTAAAGACCTTACGGTGATGCAGATACAAGATTGGGTAACTGCTGAAGAGGGCCGTGGAAGGAAAATTGAAGAATATCGTGTTTACCGACGAGAAACTCTTCCCCGTACAGCAGTTCGTGAATAAGCAGAACGAAAGAGTTTGGCTGACTTGCTGACGGCCACCGGGCGATAAAAACCAGCGTCACTGATAGTTTGGGCCGGAATCACCCGTGGTGGCTGGACTCCGCTGGTTTTTGTCCCTGAAGGAGTGAAGATCAACCAAAATACATATCGGGAACTAGTTCTACAGAATGTCGTCGAACCGTGGGCACGTCGACATTTTGGTTCCAGGGACTGGGTTTTCCAACAGGACTCGGCGCCGGTTCACAAAGCGAAGAAAACCCAACTATGGATTGCGCAACATTTTTCAGGGGTCGTTTCGAACACCAAGTGACCGGCGAGTTCGCCAGACCTGAACCCTATGGACTTCGCTGTTTGGAGTATGTTGGAGGCCGAAGTCTCTAAGAAAGCTCTAAGAAGCTCTAAGAAACATGAAGGTGTGAAAGTCCTGAAGCGACATCTCGTGGCAGCCTCTGATAGCACAAGAACACCAGCGGGCCTCATACGATGCGTTCCTCGACTGTCTGCGGTGAGTGGTTAAACTCAATGGCGAACAAGTCGAACTTTACCAGTGAATTTTGAAAAAGTAATTTGTTTTCAAGAGAAATTGAATGAGTTTGAAATAAAAAGTTGTTATTTAAGTTATATTTTTAATCAATTTAGATGGTTATTTCAATATAGCACTCAATTGCCAGACTGTACACAGTAAATTTTTGCCTCGATTTCCAGCAAAAAAAAATTGTTGGAAACGTCCGGCCATCCAAATTTTGCTGGCAACCAGCAAACATTCTCCGTCTTGCTAATTTTTCCAGCACTTATTCCTGTTTGCTGTAAATTTTCCAGCAATCGATCCTTAAGTCAGATTAAGACTTGTTTATTTTTGGAGATAAAATTCAACTAAATTCGGAGAGTAGATGCTTCCGATGCTTCAGCTATTGATAAACAATAAAGCTAACGATTTGTTTTTATTTTTCGTAGTCATTAATAAGTTCGTAATCATGACTTGACGGCTTGTGATGTGGACATCCAGGGCCAAGGTTTTTGGCTGCAGAATCGTTCGATTTTTGGGTGCAACTTTTGTTTTTTAGAAATAAATAAACTATGTTAAACAGAATCATGCAAAAAAAATTTTTCTGGGAAAAAATATTCATATAACAGAATAAATAATAATCCATTAAAATCGAACATTTGAAGGTTTCCTCGAATGCGTTTTTTCAATTGCTGATTTTCCAGCAATTGAGTTTGCTGATCTTTCCAGCAATCGAAATTTCCGTTTGTTGTAGGAAATGTATTTTTTTTGGCAGAAAACATTGTAGAATGATTAACTTGAATTGTTTACTACATAAAATTCTAGGTGAATTTTAGTTTGAGAGAAAATTGGAGATATAGCAGGGTGGATTTGATTTAAATCAAAGTCAAATGTGATTTAAATCAAGATTTAAATCACTTGATTTTACTTGGTTTTTATTAGTGATTCAAATAAAAATTTGTCAGTGAATAAAATATCTGAAATTTAGTGAATACGGAATGTTTTTTTTTATTTTTCCGCATTTTTAAGCATCGAAGGCTTATCACAGAGAACAGACGTACAAACTCGAACAAAAAATCTTCAAAAAAGTGTGTAAAATTTCAAATGCTGACATCCGAAAAATACGTTGAAAATTAACTTGAAATAGTGCCATCTATTGTGCCGTTCAAAAGTTACCGATCAAATCTTCAGGTGCCCAGTTTTCGAAAAGGCGTAATCGTAAATGAACTCATTAATAATTAATTAAACTAATATCGCTCTAAAATAGACGGGTTCGATTTATTGCTGGAAGAGTTACTTTTTACTGGACAGAATTTCACTCCCTTGATTTTTTGCACTTCTGAGGCAGTTAAAATAACTAATAGTTTTGGAATAAATTTTTGCACTTCTTGATCGGTTATCGTCAGAAGACAGTCGGCTATATCCAGTCAATTAGGAACATTCTTGACGATCAGTTTTACCCATCAGAACTGATTCTAGAAATCTCAAAGCGTGTTACTTCCAAGTATCACTTTTGCATCCCATTGTTCAAAATTCAGTACCTCTATCTCTGTCTTGAAGGAAATAGCGACTTACTTTTAAGATATTTTTCCATTATGCAACGTGACGAAAGTGTTACGAAATTTCAAAAGCGATTCTCTCGAAACATGAAAAACAGTTCATACGACCTGTTCAAAACTGACCAAAATATTGTATTTTTTCTCAGTTTGGTTTTGACAGTTCTCTTTGGTGTGTTTGGAGACATCTGGTGGCCCAGCCAAAAAACAGAAATTGGTTAGAAACGGTCGTAGTAAATTTTTCACAAGTTTCATGGGCTAGCTTGTAAGTCTGTTGTCTGTGACGAGGATGCCGAATGCTTGCCCACGTAGAAGGGGATAAGGGTTTGGATAATGTCCACGTGGACATACTTAATCAATATTACTCAAATTTAATTCAATGAAGATATTTTGATTGCAAATTTGGCAAGTTGACATGTCGATCAAATAACCCAAACAATGTCCGCTCAAGTCTGCTCAAAACCATTTTTGTTCATTTCTTTCAAGCAACTGAAGTCCATTTTTCTTTTTTTTAAATCGTCTGATTTTTCATGTTTTTCCTTGAATTTCGACGCTCAACCTTTTTTAAAAGTTATGAATTAGATTTTTTTCTATTTGTTTGTTCTTTTGATTTTTCTGAACCAAGAGAAGAAGAAGGCTGGCTGAGAACTTAATACCAACTCATAGTACGTCTATAAAAAGTGTTTGGTGAATTTCGATGATATTTTCATTCAGTAAGTGCTCAATTGTTTATGAAATTAACTATTTTAATTAAAAAAAAAACTTTAAATAATTTTATTCAGAATAAAAAATTACACGGGGACAGTGGAAATCATTTTCCAAGATAATCGTCTATCGTAAGGTTGCCAGATTGCCCGGTTTTATCCAAATTTGCCCGGATATTTGAAACAAAATTTGGGAACAGTCCGGCCCGGTCCGGTTGCCCGGATTTCATTGAAAAATGCCAGGATTTTGCCCAGATTTTTTCACTTCTTTTGGCAAATCGAAAATTATGTTGTAAAAATTTTTTATTTAGCCACCAAAACAAAAATTTTTGACAAATAATTTTGCAAAAATAATCATGAAAGATTTTTTTCGAAACCTAATGTACACTTTAATACTTGTTTATAAATTTTGATGAAAAAAATTTTGTTTGCAATTTTTTATCTTGATTTTTGATGAGTGATTTCCGAGCTTTGACAAAATTTGCCCGGATTTTTGGTCATCAATTTATAAATGAAATGCCCGGATTTGGCTAGGTTTTTATAGAAAATAGCCGGCCCTGATACGTTCTGAAAAAAATCTGGCAACCTTAGTCTATTGTTTCGAGTCGTTAGATACAAAGTCGAATCGTTGTGAGTTTAGTTTGGAAAGCATTAGTCTTTGATGAGTTTTAAAAATCATTAATCATGAATGTTACACTTATACAGCCTTTTTAAAGCTCACAACTCAGCTTTATCACACAATGGAAGAACCTTCGGATGCTAAAATATTCCCCTGAAATGCAATTTATAGAGCAAATCCTATTTAAATAAAAAAAAATTGTGATTTAAATAAAAAAATCAGATTTAAATAAAAAAAAAACAATTTTTTTTGAAAAAATCATAGATTTTTATCCACTCTGAAATATTGTAGAAATTTCAATCGCGCTTTTCTCGTTTGAACGTTTTTTCGCATGGCACAATTTTGCTTGGAACGGCAGTTAAAATAATATTGTTTGGAGGAATTTAAAAAAATCTTCATTCGAGGCATAAAAGAATCGCAAAATTGATGGCATGTCACGTGTTGTTCTGAAACAGTGGAAAAGTGATGTGATAAATCTTTAGGTTTGAAATTTTGTTAAAAAAAATTTTCAACCTGATTTTGGCAGAAAAGGAATAAATATAAATTCAAGCTGCTTCAAGCTGATTAGTCGGGACATGTACACTGTACATTGTACAGTTGACTGGCGCAGAAAAAAATAAAAACAGTACTGGGAATTGTAAATGTCAACATAACTGGAGAGTGCGATGTTGAATTTTAGAACTTTCTATTTGAATATACAAATTTAGTGAAATTACATGTTTGAAATAAAAGAACAGTTTTATATTCAGAATTATTCAGGAAATAGAAAAGTGGCTCCAGAGAGATATTGAAAAGTGAAGTAAGGTATTTTCCTCAGTACAGCACGGGGTTACAGCATTTTTGCAGCCTTTGTATTGGAAGCAATTTATTGTGTAGAATTAAAATCTGGCCTTCAAATTTTGTCTCTAACCTAATGGTGTCATGCGATTTACAACGAGATAATCGCATGAATGAACATGTGTTATTTTAAAGTTAACTGCTGCGATAGGTATTTATATAGTCAAAAACTTGACGCCTTGATGAAAGTAGGATCATACATTGCTATACACCTAATTGATCCTAGGCCTAGTACAAGATTGCATGCCAAATTTGGGCCAGATCGAATCACGGGGAGGTGTCGCTCAACGAGCCTGAATTTTTATGGGATTTTGAGACATTTTTTTAGAGAGGATCATGAAAATCCCGTTTTTCATAAATAACTTTGGTCCCCTTAAGCAGATTTCTTTTTGGCGATTTTTTTTTTCTTTTTATCACAACTCTAATCGAAATGTGATCTCCGAATGAAATTTGTGTCATAATTCAGGCTTAAAAAAACCGTTTTCAAAAGAAATCGGCCCAAGAAGACCAAAGTTATTTATGAAAAACTGGATTTTTATGTTCCTCCCGAACAAAATGTCTCAAAACCCCATACAAACTTCAGGCTGGTTGAGCAACCCCTTCCCGTGATCCGATCTGGCCCTAATTTGAGATCTTGTTCTAGGCCTAGGATCAATTTCAGCCTACAGCGCATAACATTTCACAAGTTTAAAATTTCCCATACAAATTTTGGGCACTCTAGTGTACATTTATAAGTAATCCTCGTAAAATGCTCTTTTAGAGTAAAAATCTCTGTTATAAACTTTCTTTGGCTTTGGTTCATCTCTAATTCATTATTTAAGAAGTCGAAAAATTTGACAAAACTGAATTTTAACTTATTTTTCGTTTTCGATATTTTTTTTATCGATTTTTTCGGGAAGATTACCAAACCTAAATGTGTTAAGTGACATCATCGCTGGTAAGCCAGCAGCGCCCTTAAATAGAAAACACAAAGCGCCAAATTCAGCGATGCGTCATACTTCCGGCGACAAAGGAAGCATAAATCAGGGCATTTTCTTTCGCCGAGCATAGTATTAACCAACACGTACAATCGCATTCCAGCAAACACTGATACGTTCCACATTTATGTAGGTATTTTATGCATTTTCCCTCCACCGACGGAGAACAACTCACCAATATAGTGAAGCTTAAGACCAAACCCGGCTTTCGGAGGGCGGGAAAACTGTCAACATCTATGGGCGGGCACCCATCATGAATATTCATTTGCTCCTTCAACTTTCGCTTTTCTGGCTGGTTGGCATGACCTTCTTCCGGGGCGGCTTTTAGGTGGGGAAAAAAAGGAGAGTCCTCACGACTTCTCCCACTTATTCTTGCTTACAGCATTGGGGATTGTAAATGTCAACATAACATGAATTTTAGAATTTTCTTGATTATTTGAATATATCAATGAAACGTTTCATATTCAGTTTTTCTAGAAAATATAAAAGTGGCTCCAGAGAGTATTTGAAAAGTAAAGTAGGGTATTTCATCAGTACTTCAGCACAGGGTTACAGCATTTTTGCAACCTTTGTATTGGAAGTTAATTATTGTCTTGAATTCAAATCTGGCATTTAATTTTGTCTATAAACTAATGGCGTCATGCGTTATTGACAACGAGATAATCACGAAAATCAACAACCTGCTGCTATAGGTATTTATAAAGTCCAAATCTGGAGGCAGGATCATATATTGATATATAGCTTCTTATACAAACCGTATTTAACGGTGTATAGTAGGTAGTTTTTTGTCAACATTTTTGGGTCAAACCCTTTAAATAAGTTGAGCTGTTGTGGGATAAAGTATGGTATTCACTTATAAGTTTTCCTCGTAAAACTCCGGAATGAAAAAAACCTGTTAAAAACTTTCTAACTTTTCTATCAACCTTAATCAACTTTTCAATTTTGTCATTCTTTATCTAAGATCTGCTTTTCAACAACCAGCCAAATTAAAATTTACATAAAAAATATGCTTCAAAACTTTTGCACGTCGTTTTGCTTAGAATTGAATGTATCCATTTCGAATCAATTAGAGCAAATGCACTGATGTTGGGAAAAAGTGGTAGAAATTTTTACAAAAAAATCCAACGCCCAAAGATCTTAAAAACATTCTTGCATGGTAAAATTTTCAAAATGTGCTATAAGTGTCGATATTTCTATCACATTTTCCCAACACCAGTGAACTTGCTCTTAGGAACGAATGCCTCCTGTGGAGTTGAAATCCCTTTAAAAAAAATCTAACAAAGTAGTCCTTGAGGATAACCAGTTTTTGTAACTTGTGTACTCTGATTCTTTGACAGTTTGAATTTCGGCTTTGCGTCATATCGGCGGGAAAATAAATTTGAATGATCGGTTGGACAAGTCATCAGTTAATATTATAGACACTATAATTTCATATAGTCTGGCAAAGAGAATGACGGGAGCCAATCGAACTGTCATTCGCGCGGAGCCAATCGAGCATTCTATGATAATGTTCAAGCTCTTCATAACTCTTTCCAGTTGCAAAGTATAAAATAGTTTTTTAGATTCGTAAATTAAATGCTTTTCTTGTTAATTGACCTCGAAATCGTTTTTGGAAAACATGTTATAATCTATAGGTGAATAAATAGTGAAAATTATACGAAATACCTTTAGTTATTGTTACTTAAATGCCAAAAAAGCTTTGTCAATCACAATACTTCCACCATGATTTTCCAATATTTAGAAAGTTTGCTCGATTGGCTCCCGCGAATGACAGTTCGATTGGCTCCCGTCATTCTCTTTGCCTGACTATATGAAATTATAGTGTCTATAGTTAATATCAGACACAACAGAAGGCCTAGCGCATTACCCTGAGGAATACTGGCGTGGAAGGATTGTAATGTACTTATTTTTAACCATATACTGTTAAACATCGTCATCGATTTTCTTTATAGTTGGTTAAAATCTCTAAAGTTTCACTCTCATTCAATAGCACTGAAGTGTTAGTATCAGCGAGGCATGGATAACCGCGACAAAGGTTTTCGGAAAAATTAGGACGATAGCACGGCTAACGTTTTACCATCGATTGCTTGTAGAAGTCCTTAGAAGGCTCTCAGGTGGTAGAAATAGTTCTGTAACGTCGTCTGATCCATACTTGTGTATACGCTACGCACCAAGTTGAATTAGCTTGGGAAGTTGTTTATCCTTGTAAAGCTTAGTTCTTTTAGAAATGGGACAGTTACGAATGCCTGTATCTAAAAAACTATTTGTTTGAACGAAATACTTTCTATGAAGAAAAAGAAGGTAATGTTATGATCTTTCATGAAAAAATTTGAAAAAAAATATTTACCGTTTTTTGTTAAAGAAATTTCTACTTAATTCTTGGTATCACCCATTGGCCGGCGCACACTTTTTTCAGTCATGGTATTGATCAGTTTCTCCAACTTATACTTCGTAAAATCTATATTTTAGGTGGCTTCACCCTCCTTCTTCAATTTGTGATACTTTCTGGTCCAACACTTCTCTTGAAACTGGAAATTGGAAGCATTTTAGTGGATACAGTTGTTTCGAAATGAACAAATTTGATTATTTTTGACCACATTTTTGAACGTTTTTTTTTTCGGTACCGGTTTCATAGCTTAAGAGCTTTGGAACTATCAAAAAATGGTTGTTTGAGGTTGGATTTCAATTAGTCATCACTAGGCAACACTTTCAGCTTATCGGAGAAAATTGTTTTGGACATTTCAGCGATCTACCCTTAGTTTTTCGTTTATTGAAAATTAAAAAAGCTGCTATAAGACTTGACTTCCTTGATGATCCTTAACCGTTGTTGCCGATCATGTGCTTCTCTCCAATGCTTGATTTGAACTTTGTGGACATTATTGACAGTGTTTGCATACTTATCCACCACAAAAACTCAGTAATTCTTTGAATAATCAACGGTTTTGTCAGCTATCAATTTGATATTGACGCATTTTCAAGGAAACTGTGCAAAATTATTTTTTTCTTTTTCTCTTGCATCGTACATATCTCAAAAACGCGTAAATTTTAAAATTTGAAAAAAATAGGTCGAATAGTACTTTTTACAGGCAACAAAATGTTGTCAAAAATTTGGACCTCCGATAACTAGTTAACGAGCTATTAGCAAATGAAAGTGTCCCATTTCTAAAAGAACTAAGCTTTAGTGTAGCCAATGATCGATAGAGAATTTTTGCAAGGCTATTGTCAATAATGACATACGCATGTAAATATTTTTCCATCCAAAGTATAAGGCCCTATTACACTGCCGGCCAATATTTTGGGATCACCCGCTAAAATATTCATATCTCAGTTGCTTAGGACATATTGCAAATCTTCTGATCTTATTTGAAAGTTAATGAGCAATAATGGCTAGCATCTTACAAATGCTACAACCACCAACCCGCCGAAAGTGTACTATGTATGCCGTGACCGGGATTCGATCTCATACCCCCTGGCTTAGAAGACTTGAAGGCTATCCTCTACGCCACGGGTGGCGGCGATATTTCGGAGGTATTTTGCCAAGAAATAATGTTTTAGTTTTGTACCTTAAACTTAACCTAAAGTTAGAAAATTTTCAAAAAATCGCACTCAATATTCAAAGCCGATCATCTCGGGATAGGGTGGACCAAATTTCAAAATTTGAGTTGCATTAGGATCCTTATTCTTTACTTCTCAAAACACGATAAAAAAATGTGCAAACATTTAAGAATGTACTTTTAATTAATAAAATAGACACTTAATTTATCGTCCAAAAGGTTGGGATCACCCCTTAGTATGGTGTATCGGCCAAAAGTTTGGGATCATTCTTTTAAAAACATGCAAAATTATCTCATTCATATCTTTCTCATCTAACATCGTATTGCAGATCTGAAGGGTTTATTTGGAAGCTCAGGAATTTTTGTTTTTTTCATAAATTCATTCAACTCTCGAGTGAGCCATTTTGGTATAACAGTAGTCGAGTCGAGTAGAACTTCAGTCGAATAGCTCGACTGAGTCGACTGTTTCAAAGTTTGTGACTCAGCTGTCACGATTAAGCGAGCCAAGCTTGTTTTGAAACGGTTTTGTTTACAGTAACAATCATGGCAATTTTGCACCTTTTGTTCACCATTTGTAAAAAAGGCTTTTACATGCCCTAATAAAAACAGTAAACATTAACGAAATCTTTCAAAAATAACAGGAAAATCAGTGGAAAGCCTGATATTTTGCATGAGGAGGCTTTTCAAAGACGGTTTGAAAAATTTCAACATTATAGCTGCCATTCGAGCGCTAAAATTAATTCGTTCAGTTTCCCTCGTTTCAATCGACTTCCGTTATACAACATTTCGCTCGACTCGACAGTGACTGGAGTCGAGTCGAGTTACTCGACTCGTTTTAAGTAAAAGGGCCCTTGTTCAGGGACTTCCAAGAAAAAAAATTTCGTAGACGTTTTTTAACTTGTTCAGGAATGTATGGACAAGTTTAAAGCCACTATTCTAAGGATAATGGAAATGGAAGTTAACAGTCAATCATCAAGGTAAAAAAAATTAAATTATTCATTTATTTCAAAAAGATTTTGTTAATTTTTACCAAAGTTGATGAGTAAGTACTGAAAGTAATGTAGTAGTGTGTAGTAGTAGTAATGTATAGTAATAAGTACTGAAGGATGTTTGTGCTTGATTGAAACTAAAAATGTTGTTGAAATTTTCAAATCTATTAAAATAACAGCAATTTTTCAATAGCAACGTGTAGCAAATTAATCATCTTGGACTTTTCAACTGTGTTGCACATCTTCTCTTCTTTATAACTCACCAATCAAAAAATAGTAGTAAAGACTAAGTCCTTTTTTTAAATCTCTCGAATATTTTTTGTGAATATATGGTTCAGAAATAGTTAAGGGATTGAATTTGGACCATAATAAATGTGAAAAATGCCAGTCTTAAACCCTATATAACAATTTACAAAACATTCAATTGATTTTTTCCTAGTAGAAGTATTTTCAAAAGTACTATAAAGCAGTTACAATACAAAACTTTAGAGTAAATAACGTGTACAGAGATAAAATACTCTGAAGACACTCGTTAACTTTGATAAAATACAAATTCGTTGTCGAACTGTTCTGTACAATCTATTGATATAATTACAATGAACATTCTAACAAGAAAATAAATCATAATCTGCATCATCAAATTATTATAATATATGAAAAATATGCATTTCAAACTGAAGTACCGTAAACCAGGATAATATTGATCACTTTTTGCAATATTTTTCGATTATTTTTCCTATAAGGGGAATGTGGCATGTTTCATATGTTTAAAACCTGTACTGGAATCCTATAAACGTAACACATGGTTGCAGGAATTTATTGGACTACTTTCAATTTGATTTAAAATTCGATTTCTTCGCTGTTCAGGAATTGATGCTTTGGGGTTACATTGATCAGTCTCCGTTTTTTAGGGTTTAACGAGTTTTTTTATCATAAAGGATACTTAATACCTTCATAATTGTTTAGAAATGCTAATTTATCAATTTTACCTAGCTTTTTAACGTTTTCTTTTAAAAACATTTATAATCGAAAAAACAATGATGCTGCATACATCTAGGGGCAAAAATTATAATAATTGCTAAACAGTTTTAGCTTCAGAATACAAATGAAATTTAACCTTCACACATTCTCCTAGGCCCTCCCACTATTTCCATTCCATTTTTTCTTCAAAGGTAATCATTTGATAGGATTCCTATCCATTTGTCCAATAAGGGCTTACTCTTGGGAAATGTCCTTACTTTTTAAATATCAAAAATTTATCATGAAATGATAATAAAAATAGCACTGTAACTATACATATACAAAGAATAAAAAGCTGTTCTCTCACTTGACCCTCACGGGAGAAAGCAAAGGAACGAAATCGTCTTCAAAATCTGCAAAAATGGCGGACTTTTTATCATATCCGATTTAAACCATTTAATCCGACTTCGATTAACGATTTTTACGACCTTTTACTTGCATTAGTTGGAATTACGATTCGCAGTAACGTTTTTAATGACTTGAGTTATCATTTTAGTGTGATTTTATGTTTGCTGGGATCACCCTCAAAAAAGTTAGTCCATTTTTTTAACTTAATTACTTTTTTATCTTAACTAGAATCGAAATTTGTCTTAATTCAGGCTTTAAGAAAAAAACGTATTCAAAAGAAATCGGGCGAAGGGGACTAAAGTTATTGATAAAAACTGGATTTTCATGATCCTCCCGAACAAAATGTCTCAAAATCCCATACAAACTACAGGCTCGTTGAGCGACCCCTTCCCGTGGTCCGAACTGGCCCAAATTTGGCATGAAATTTTGTACTAGGCCTATTTAGGATCAATTTAAACCTGCAGCGCATAACTTTTTCAAAAGTCGGGTCATTTGGGGCACTCTAGCCATAGGTATAGCTACATTGTAGTGAGCTTTAACCTGTTTAGCCAATTTGATCATCTTCCGGAAAACTGTAGATACTTATTCATGGATCAAAATTAAACCGGCTTTAAGTGTCAGAAAAGTAAATTTACAGCATACTTTTTCCTATGCTTGAAGATATACAAGAAGTAGCGATGGTAGAAAACGATAAGCTTGGTGCCAGAAAAGTTGATTCTGCCATTTTTAAAGAGCGCTCATAGTTATGTTTGGTAGTTGGGCTTGGCTTAATGCTGCCCTGAAGGCATTATTCCCTTTTTCGATTGCTTACTTGACTTCGGCACATCTCTTAGGGGTACATATCATTCATGGCGTTCGCTAAAACAAGAATGACACTCCTCAGCAGGGTGATTGATTTTTTGCAGTTCCTGATGCTTATTATTCGTAGCATAGGTACCATGCTTTTGCTACGAAATAGGACATGTTTCATGTTACAAGTGAGTGGTTACTCAAAAGTGCACTGCCTTCGGGGGATTGCCTTAATGATGAACTTAGTCGATGAATGATGAAGTGTCACTCACTACAGCTTGATTTTTTCTTTGAATTTGTTCATTCGAGGGGACAAATTTAATTGATAAACATATTTTTTTTAATTTTTATTTTTAGAAATTTCTCGTTACTTATTTGATAAAAAAAAATCTCAATCAGAAAGCTCTCTCGCCTTCTCAATGATTTTGAATAATATGCGGCCATCAGCATTAGCATAAAGTGTTAATCATGGAGACAAACTGTGATTTATACCAGCACCAAAAAGTGCCGCTGTAGGTAATTTGTTAGCATTCCAAATTACATCATCTGGCCTTTCTTCCGATGAACCGTACAGAACAAGCACTGTCTGAGGAATCATCGTTGGGAGCTGAGCCAAACGAATTTAGATATTACTTCATACCTACTCGTAGAGTAAGGTTCTGTACGATTTGAGTTGACGGTCACGGTCATAGTTGTGTGAATTGTGATTGCTGTAAGAAAACAAAAAGCACTAAAGCATTTCAACTTGTTGGTGTTGAGTAGATGTGGCTTTGATACCTTGGAAAAAGTACACCCTGCGATGAAGAAAAAAATTCTTTCAAAATAAGATTTCGAATATCAAAGCTTAACATTAGGAATTAAAAAAGACTCAGATAAATTCGAATTTATTTTGAAGATTTGATGTATTTCAAACAATTTAAAACCTTTTTTTAAGAGAAAACCAATAAACGGTGCCTGAAAGAATAAGTTAAAAATCCAAATATTTCAGAATTTTCAATGTTCAACTTAAAATAGTTTATACTTGATAAGCTATCTGCCTCGCTGATTGCAGCATGAGCATGATGGGATAATTTCCATCAATTATGCAGGAAGGAAGCTTTAGCACCTAGGGCATGGATATGCTTTAAGATTTCGCCTTTGCACCATTTCTAGGTAAGAACCTTCGACTAAACTTGATTTTTTTATTTGAAAATAAAAATTATCGGTTGTGGTTTGTTTAGTCACATACGTAGATATTGCTTAGATGTTTTTATCTAGCTTTAAACTATAAGAAATTTATAAAAAAAAAATGTTAAGTATGTACTCACAAAGTTCAAATACAATTAACGAATTGAAAACCATATCACCACTGATAGCGAATTGTGTATGTGGTGAGCTCTGCAATCGAATAGCTAGAAGTTTTTATCGTGTAATTAAAATCGTAAACGGAATGAAATACGTAGCAGACTGATACGTTAGAGCGGCTTAGTTACTGTGGCTTAATTTTGAGAGCATTGACAATTTTCCATACATTTTACAACTAATACATTTTAAACTTACACTAATTATTATTAACAATCATCAGTCGAATGCAGTTGAAAATGTGTAAATTGTGTTGACAATTTAGTAAGGAATTTTTAAATCACAAATACAAGCCACACCTTCATTAATGATCGTATTGTTAGGCTCTCGTCAATTTTGTTATTGCCGGCGATTGATAAGTACCTAGATACCCTTTAATGGATTGCACAGTCACGTATTCTGTGATAAAATGTAGCTCTGACTGTGATTCTCATTCTTTTTCAAAAAGAAGAAAACAGAAAACAGGCTTTGCTGAGTTTCGGTTCGAAGATTTCAATATCAATGTAAGTCTCAAGATTAAAAATAGTAATCTGCAAAATCAGAATTTTAAATTTTCCTATTTTTGCAATACAAGTTTCAAATGCCAATCAAAATGCAGAGTTTCGATCAAAGTGATAGTTCTATATTGGTAAGAACAAATCCAGTTCTGAGTTCCTACATTTGATAGTTAAAGCTTAGTTCTTTTAGAAATGGGACAGTTACGAATGCCTGTATCTAAAAAACCATTCGTTTGAACGAAATACTTTCTATTAAGAAAAAGAAGGCAATGTTATTATCTTTCATGAAAAAATTTGAAAAAAAATATTTACCGTTTTTTGTTAAAGAAATTTCTACTTTATTCTTGGTATATCCCATTGGCCGGCGCACACTTTTTTCAGTCATGGTATTGATCAGTTTCTCCAACTTATACTTCGTAAAATCTATATTTTAGGTAGCTTCACCGTCCTTCTTCAATTTCTGATACTTTTTGGTCCAATACTTCTCTGGAAACTGGAAACTGGAAGCATTTTAGTGGATACAGTGGTTTCGAAATGATCAAATTTTATTATTTTTGACTACATTTTTGAACGTTTTTTCTTCGGTACCTGTTTTTCAGCTTAAGAGTTTTGGAACTATCAAAAAATGGTTGTTTGAGGTTGGATTTCAATGAGTCATCACTAGGCAACACTTTCAGCTTATCGGAGAAAATTGTTTTGGACATTTCAGCGATCTACCCTTAGTTTTTCGTTTATTGAAAATTAAAAATGCTGATACGAGACTTGACTTCCTTGATGATCCTTAACCGTTGTTGCCGATCATGTGCTTCTCTCCAATGCTTGATTTTAACTTTGTGGACATTATTGATAGTGTTTGCATACTTATCCACCACAAAAACTCAGTAATTCTTTGAATAATCAACGGTGTTGTCAGCTATCAATTTGATAATGACGTATTTTCAAGGAAACTGTGCAAAATTATTTTTTTCTTTTTCTCTTGCATCGTACATATCTCAAAAACGCGTAAATTTTAAATTTTAAAAAAAATAGGGTGAATAGTACTTTTTACAGGCAACAAAATGCTGTCAAAATTTTCAATATCCAATAACTAGTTAACGAGCTATTAGCAAATGAAAGTGTCCCATTTCTAAAAGAACTAAGCTTTATTACAGAACTCCTAATATTGTTAAATGAAAAATCGGTACACAGGAGTTTTGAAGGACTAGCAATCGATTCCAGTTATCAAATTTTATGTAAGGGGTCGGCAGAAGGGGTCTTCCATTAAAAAAAAAATACTGTTTTAGTGATATTGACGTTATTATACATTAGATCATGGGTGGCCAACATTTTCACCAGGCGGGCCAAATTTTGGAAATGCGATAGGCTGGCGGGCCACACCATTTTTTTTTTTTAAATATTTCGAGCAAAAAAATTTAAACTTCTGTTGGTTTATTCCGCTGCAGAAATGTCAAATATTTAGTGTGGGAATTCCGCAGTACACTGAATTTTTTTCATGGTCTTACAATTATTCAAAATATAAAATTCAGATTTTTTACTTCTGTATAATGTTGAGCTGTCTAACTTTTCCTTGAAAAAAAAGGACAAAAAAAATGATGTGATGATATGTTTCGACTGCGAGCGTCCTAAAAAAAAGATCAACTTACTTCTAACATGTGCGTACTACTTCACAAATGCCCATTTAAGATGTCGCTACTTAATGGGCAGCGCTGCACAAAAAATGAAAGATCAGTTATTCATTTGCAAACCAAGTTTTTTCTAAAATTTATTTAAAAATAATTAATTCAAAAGTTAACCAGACCTCCATCATTGATAGTTTCAAAACTGATCTAACTTCAACAATTCAAAATGCAGTTTCAAATTAAATGCATACTATAAAATCGGATTTTCGAACAGTGACCGTGGTTGTAGAAACATCCCAAAAATTCTAGCCTTCAAAATTTGGCACTATCCAAACAGATTTAAAAGTTGGTTAAAATTTGATCTCTTGAAATGCCATGATTCTAGGAGTCCCATTTGTCATGAATGAAAATACGATTAATGTCATTTGTAAAATCGCTCATAAACCAATGGTCCGAAAATCAATCAAAACAAACACTCAGGATGCGTTTCCTGTTGGAAACATTCCGATTGTATAATGGGATAGCGCCTCTCGCTACTGCTTCGCCTGGCTGGTATGCAATCTCGATCAGCGCTCCTATCAGCTATGCAAACCGAGTCGCATCATTCAGAATCATCGGTTCAGCAAACATCGCATATCGGAGATGAGTGAGATACAAACTGATCCATTCTGAATGTAGCTCACTCAGTATCTGCCTGAATTATATGAAATTCAAAATTATTTTTTGCAGGACGAGAAAAATCAAACAGTTGTGCGGGACACCATAAATTCTCAGTAGTTTTAACGTGACGTACGACATTTTAATAAGAGAACTTGTAAAAATTGAAAAACACGGCGAAAGTGAACATCTTTCCCTCACAAACACAACTGCAATTTGATTTTGATCATACTGATGTTAAAAAACGTTATAACAACAAATAAATTTATTAATTTGCTTTATATCAAATCAAACAAAATACGCTAATGATCGGCTTCATGTATCATTCACTCACTGCCTGATCCATTCACTCCTGATCGAAGACCAACAAGATTCGCCATATGCATTGCGCATTGGTGATATTCCAATTTGATGATGGTGCTGCACTGTTTTGACAGCAAGCATCGTGCGAGGTGATCTGTATTTTAGCGATGAATTGAACGATCGATGATCGGGTAGGTCCAGTAGCAATCAATAACGAAACCCGACCGCTGTACGTTCAGGTGCGAAGTGCAATCAGAAACATTCATTGAAAATGAGTGATATTCAGAACACTGTCATAAACTTGGTACTAATCAACTACCAGAACTAGACTTATGTTAAAAACTGAGCAGATCTGAACCTCTCCGTTCAAAACTCAACACATTCGCCTAAGCGTAAAAAGGTTTGCATAAATATACACATTTTGAAAAACATTTAGTCCAGTTTTCTCTATCTTGTCAGATATTGTCAATTTTAAGCAATTTTGATATGATTTTAACTCATAAATTTTTCGTTATCTTCTGAAGTTTCGTAAACCTTTGTTTTGTTAATCGAATCTTATTCTATGATAACATCTTTGGTTCATTTTGTTGCTCAAAATTATCAAATGTTTGAAAATGATGAAAAGTTTGAGAGAAACATGAGAATCAATTGAATGAAAATCATAAAGCGTAAATATCAAAAAATTATCAAAGAACGATGGCACATTTTTAACATTTAGGTATGCCTATATCTAATGGAATAATTCTTTTTACAGAAGAATAAAAAGAAGGATTTTAAATGGTTTCGAACTTTTGCGAAAGTATCATCGATATGCGGACAATTTGACTATCTGACGGGTTTGTGACAAGCTTCCAAAATTTTTCATAGGATTACAAAATTTGTGTATTCATGCAACTTTACAATATATGCTTGTTATCAGATTTCAAGCTTCGCGAGCCACAAAAAAACAGCCGTGGGCCACAAAAACACAGCCGCGGGCCACGATTTGGCCACCCCTGCATTAGATGGAGATGAAATTTTTTTCCTAAAACATTGTAGTGAATTTTGAATAGGGCGAATACGCCAAAAGCAAACAAATGGAGTTATCAGTTGAGTGATAAACGGAGATCTACATTTTGAGTGTACAACGTCAACTAGAGGATATTTGGTTTTCAAGAAATAAAGAAAACAGTGATGTTGGCGCATTCGCCGTATTCAAAAGTCGATACCGATTTTAAAATCTTTAAAAAGGATCAAACGTGTGTCTCTTTTTTTTATTTTCTTTATAATGTACGTTTAAAACTAAAAATTTAATGGGACTGTTTTAAACTCTCAATTTGTATATATGATTTTCTAAATTACGCAATACTATGAATTTTTGTAAAAAAAAATATTTTCAATTCACAAAAAAGTGTACTTTGGATTAAGATTTTTAATCAACATTAAATTCAAAAGATGCGCAACGTTATGAAGTGCAACTTTGCAAAAGAAAGTGCGGAAAATTTCCTTTAGGAATTTTATAAATTGACACAAAAACTGTCAGCTGGCTCGGTTTCACAGAAGAAACAAAAATGATGTTGATTTTTCAGTACAAAATATTCAATTTTCCCATACAAACCTCAAAGTTCAAATTTACTCATGTAAACATTACTTAAAAATTCTGCAAAAAATCATGGATAAGTTTTGGACCAAGACGAAGCTTTTTAGACCCCAGGGTTTGAGAAATTCAAAAATGACCCCTAATCGACTCAGTCTAATAGTAGGGTAACGGACCTATTTTGGACCGCTTTGGGAAGTGGCCATGCTTTTTTCTGGAATAAAAAAGCATATGTTACAATTTTCGACTGCTTTATCTGTTCATTACGAAGATCAAGGCTTTTTCTATCGAAAAATATCGTCGTTTGTTGCAATGTATCAAGATTTAAGCCTAAAAACACGATTCTTCGATCATTACTCTGGTCAGAATTTTGGACCACCAGGTTTCTATTTTGGACCACCCTTTGGACCTATTTTGGACCACCCTTAAACTAAATAATTTTTTTTTTCTAAATTTTGCTCTATTTCGACAGCGATTGATGCGCAATTATGCGAATTATTCAGATAATTTTGTCTTTTCCTATTGTTATAGACTAGATAAGTTTTGTTTGTTCGATAAGAATAGAGTAAAAACACTAAAATTCCTCTGTTATATAGTGTGTTCCTAATGTGATGAAAATTCTGACAGCACATTGAAATCTCGACGAATTTTGTTCTGCAGTGTTCAATACTGGCCAGTTGGCTTAACTTTAGGCTCAATTTTCAGAACGTAAATCTCCTTCAGGCGACGCAATGATAAGTTGAGAAAGTCTGACATCATGAACTTCGCGACATCAATTGATGCATTTTGACTTCCAAAACCTTAGTGGTTTGGCTTCAGTTCTGTAGAGATATTCAAAAAGATAAAAATGTGCGAGATTTATGTTATCTTTTTAGCCATATAAAAGCCAGATTTTTTCACAAAAAATCAGTTTTTAGTTTTATACTAACTTTGTTCTAGTATAAAATTTATCGTTGGAGTAATTTTCCAACAGTTTTTTTTAATTGCATAACCACAGGAGCTAGAAAACTAGATTATTAGTACTTTATCGCTTGTAAATTTTTCACATTTCTACCACCTTTTCCCAAGTTTTGAAACATATATAGCTATAATTGAATATATTATTTGATAAAATTAATATAAACTGAGATATTTCAACTTTTACAAAAATTAAACTCGTTGCATATTTGCCGATTCGTTGTCGTTTTTTTCCAAACCCCTCCTTTAGACGGGTTTTATATTTCGTTTCTTCTACCTACCCAAGTTTTTTTTTTCACGAAAATCATTCCTGAATGCACTCATTTTACTGGCAATCCGAAATGGTTGAAACTTTCCAAACTTTCAATAATTTTTCATGAAGCATAAAAAACAATGACTTAATCAAAAATTGGTGCAATTACAAGTTTTCATGTTCTGAGGCTTCTTAAGCTGTAGCTTTTAACAACTGCTTATCAAACAGTTGCCATTGATCTAGATTGTTAGATTAACGTGATTCAAAGCATAGTGCACAAACAGTAAGTTAAAACTATGATTGGCTTGGTTTTATGCCGATTAAAGTGAACCTCGTCTAATAACGAGTTTGGGCTTTGGCTAGTTGATTAAATAAAATCATGCTTAAATTCCAAATTTTATTCATAATGAGTGATTGACATAGTGTGCCTAGTTCATTCATATCTTCGTACAACGTTTTATTACGTGCATGAACATTTAACAGCAAGTTTAATACCCAGGTTATGTTGAGTGGTCCAAAATAAGTCCCTATGGAATAAAGTAGGACCTATTTTCGACATGGGCCAAATTGCTATTAAAACGAGTTATTTTGCTTTTTCGAGCTTGCAAAATAGTTTTCACGTGTTTTATCATAACTGTAAACATATTTGTATTTGTAAAATTCATCACAGCTTTGCAGCAAACCTCTTTAAAGTTGACTCCAATAATGGCACGTCCTCCTAAAATGGCCCTGATTCGGCCCAACTGTGAAAAATCAAAACTTTATTTTCAATTTTCTCACTGTTAACAGCTTACTTAAAGAAAATTTTCGGTGTGATTAGAATCATAAGAAGTAGCTTTAACTATTTTTGTTCAAAATTTTTATGAATAACATGATTTACGAGAGAAATATTGGCAAAAAGCTACAAGGTGGTCCAAAATATGTACCCGGTCCAAAATAAGTCCGTTACCCTATATAGACAAAAAAAAATCTGGACATTTGAAATAGAATGTTTCGACACAAAATTCAAGCAAAATCCAGTAATTATTCGAAGAAAAATCAAGAAGAAAGTAAGAAAAACACCTTGAGTTTTCATTTTTCATCGAGCATGTCAGTAGCTTTTTTTTACAATATTTTGGCAACCGTCGATTGCTTTACTTGTCCACTTTACTTTTAAAAATTGGGCATGTTAAAAAAAATCCGGAAAACCTGGCACACTTACCCTACAATATATGTATAATATATCGCTTTCCATGGCCGTAGGAACGGGGGGGGGGGGGGGGTTTGGGGGTTAAACCCCCCCATGAGGGTCTAAAAAAGCAAGCAAGGTATTCTACTCTATCCTCAAAATTTTAAATTTATAATCAAATCAAATCAATTTATAATATAATCAATTATCATATTGATCAAAGTTATTAAAAATAAAAATCTAGATTAAAAACTAATGCCATCCCAAGTTCAAAATTCTCCTACTGGTTTTCAAAATTTTCTCACTTCTTCATAGAATAAATAGACAAATCTGGGCTGTGTTAATTAAAAAACCAGGCAAAATCCGAGTATTTGATTTCAAAATTGTTGACCAACATCCGGACAATATCCAGACAATTGTGGTCAAAACCTAGGAATTACTCATCAAAATCAATAGAAAATAACTTGATTAAACATTTCAGGATTATTTTTTTTTAATTTGCCACACAACTTGTTTTTTAAAGATTGATTTAAGAATGAGGATGAGAATAAACCCGGCAAAATCCGGGCTTTTCCAATGAAATCAAGGCAACCAGATTGAACCGAACTTTTTCCTTGATTTTATTTTAAATATCCGGGCGAACTCGGTTAATCGGGCACCCTTATCATCGAAATTCAGGTCTGAATATTAAATTTGAAATTAAATCAATTTTGAAGGTTCTGGTTCCATATTCTCATAACCAAAATTGTATTTCAACATTTTTTCGTATTTCTGGTTCTGTATCAAGTTTAGGATTCTTAATTTTTTCGGTTCGAATAATCATTAGAAAGTAGGAATGAAAAGCTGCTTTGAAATCCTGGTTCAAATTCGTTTTGCATTTCATATGAAATTTTAATCATGTTTTTCGAATATCATATGCAATTTCAATATTTTGATAATAGTTTCCGAGTGTGTCAAAAAGAATAATTTTGCTTTATACTGAGATTCGAAGTTCTTAAACTTTACTCTAACATAAAATTTAAACATTTAAATCTTCTAAGTGACGATGGAAAACTTGGATTCAACATTTGAAATTCCCATTTTAATTCAGATTCACAAAATAGATTAAAAATAAATAATTGAATTAATGAAATAAGATTAAACCATCACTACAGAATTTAAATAAAATATTCATTAATGATGGCTCCAAACTTGCCTTAAAAAATTCTGATCTGGAATTAAGAAACGGAAAAAGTATTTTTATACATTAAAAAAAATCGTATAGAAATTCGGAAACATATTCAAAGTTCAATTTTCGAATCCAGGTTCAGAATTCAGGATCAGAATTCAGGATCAGAATTCAGATTGAAAATTTACAAAAGGTATAGCTTGTGAATGAGTTTTTCAACCAATATAGAATTGTGGAGTAATTCAAAAGAATATAAGCTTGTCAATTCAATTACCAGATTCAAAATACTTATCAGAATTAGTTGGACATACAATTAAGCTGAAAGTCACAAATATAAAGCAGAATTTGAGTTAACTTTCTCATTTTGTTTTATTCAAAATATTAAAATTATATTTGAAAAATCATCCACAAGCTTTCATTATAGAATTTTTTCTTTATGAAAAATATTCGCTGTTAAAGAAACCTGATCTTCACCCACAAGATCTGCTCATAATTTTATATTTTCTTGGAGTTTTGTTTAACTTTATAAATATTGCAGTGTTTTCAAAGCCAAATTCCAAATCAGAATCATAAGTTTAGTTCAAGTTTGCATCATGAATGTTTGACCCAAAATGTTTTAATCTCTTACTGTTTTTTTTTTAATTTTATTAATTTTCATCAAAAATTAGAATCTTAGAATTTGCAAAAGAGTTTGCAAGATTGGGCTTGTTTGATTTGAGTAAAGAATAAGTTTTTTTTTAAGAAATTGAAGGCTACTCTAAATAGAACTTATTCTATGCTCAAATCCAATAATTTTGATATATCAGAGAAATAAAAAATTTAACCATCGATGAAAGAAAATTCCATATCTTGTTTTTAAGCTGCATTCTAAAAATTCAGCTCACTGTTTAGGCTAAGGACCACTTTTATAAAGTTACGATTTAATGCGAATACTATTAATGAGTACTTAAAAATGAATATTCATATATATAGTTACAAATATAATTTGTTTTAATTTTTTTCGTGCGTTTTTGGGCAAAAAATCATAGGTAAAAATCTGTCACCAAAACCCCCTCTATGAGTCGGTTCTTCCTACGGCCCTGTCGCTTTCTCCAAATTGTTGTATTAGGAATATATTTTAGGAGATTCCAGCTAATCAAACATTAGGTTTTGATTTTGAAATATTTTCTTCACATTGAAAAATGTTACGGATTCTGCGGTTCCTGGAATGATTTTTCTTAGCTTTGTTGATATTTGAATAAATAACAGTAGTTATTATATTTGAAAGAAAGAAGACGTGGAATTAAAAAAACATTTCTCATTGTGATTAAGTAGGGGAGAGTGGGGTAACGTGAGCCATCATCACAGCTGTGTTTTGAGATAAAAATCTCAACCCAACTGTCATCGTCGTCGCTTTGCGTAAGCATGTTTTTCTATATGTTGTTGACTTATGTACGTATAATATGCTTCTTTTATTTTACTAGCCTAAAAAAATGTACATATATAATTTAACAAGCACCCGCAAAATTGCATCTGTGGGAGACCCAGAGTGCATAACAAAAATATGCTCATACGCTTATGATCTTAGTTTCGTCATGTTCTTTCACGTGGAAAACGAATTTTTGATGAAACATCAATAAGTCACACAAACGCAACCAATTTGTAAATCATAGCTTGTGGGGAATCATGGGCCACATTTTGTGGAGTATCTTGGGCCACCTATATTTTGGTGTTTTTATACACATTCAGAACTTAAAATACGTTATAACTATCTGTAAAGAAATCAATACTGATGTTATGAAATCGCTTGGTACATCTTTGTACCTGAAAATGATCACATTTTCATATGTGATGAAAGAAATTAGAGAAACATGAACTATCAAAGAACGAAAGAACATAAGCCGTAAATATCATGAAAATTTCGAAAAAGATACAACGGCTCACCGACAGGACTTGAACCTGCAATCTCCGCTTCGGTACAACGGCGCGTTAGCCAATTCCACCACGGTGAACGTGATGGAACCGGCGAACACGAGCAATCGAGCTCTGCCGATCAACTGCTGGACCTTCTATCGAAACACCATGTATATCCCGCATGTGATCTTTCCCTCTATTGATCTCTCTTGTTTCTCTAACCCCACCCATCGACTCGGGATTTTAGCCGAACGAGCACATGGTCGATTGCTTCGGGTTTGCCGCAACTTACGGTCAGATGAAGAAGCAATCAGTGCCGCTCAAGGTTCCGAGCAGACCAGTTACACAGGGAGGTGTTGCTCTGTTGAAATCATTTTCATGATATTTACGGCTTATGTTCTTTCGTTCTTTGATAGTTCATGTTTCTCTAATTTCTTTCATCACATATGAAAATGTGATCATTTTCAGGTACAAAGATGTACCAAGCGATTTCATAACATCAGTATTGATTTCAACAGAGCAACACCTCCCTGTGTAACTGGTCTGCTCGGAACCTTGAGCGGCACTGATTGCTTCTTCATCTGACCGTAAGTTGCGGCGAACCCGAAGCAATCGACCATGTGCTCGTTCGGCTAAAATCCCGAGTCGATGGGTGGGGTTAGAGAAACAAGAGAGATCAATAGAGGGAAAGATCACATGCGGGATATACATGGTGTTTCGATAGAAGGTCCAGCAGTTGATCGGCAGAGCTCGATTGCTCGTGTTCGCCGGTTCCATCACGTTCACCGTGGTGGAATTGGCTAACGCGCCGTTGTACCGAAGCGGAGATTGCAGGTTCAAGTCCTGTCGGTGAGCCGTTGTATCTTTTTCGAAATTTTCATGATATTTACGGCTTATGTTCTTTCGTTCTTTGATAGTTCATGTTTCTCTAATTTCTTTCATCACATATGAAAATGATATCTGTAAAGCTTTTTCTATGCCAAATGAAGAGTTATGAAAAATGTTTAAAATAACTAAATGAATTATGAAATTTTAGTTTTGGGTCAACTCATAAACTTTGCACGTTATCTAGTCAATTTGAATTTGGTGGCCCACGTTTCCCCACAGTTTTTCAAAATCTAAAAAAAATACTTTTTTTTTAAACAGTCGGAATTTGGGAAATTGATGTATTTAAAAATTAAAAAAAAACTTAATGATACCTAACAAATGTAGAAATCCTTTCCATTTACATATTTTTTTTCTTTTTATCTTTAATAATAAAGAAGTTATGAAGTAAAGAAAAAAAGTGGCCCATGATACCCCACTCTCCCCTACAAACATCATGATAACTTAAAACTTACATTATTTGTGAGGAACTTTACAAAATTCAATTTATAGAAAGCAGCATGTTCACTTAAATTAAATAAAAGATTTTTTCAATAAACACTTCAGAATTTTAACCGGACGATTTCCGGGTAAAAATCAGATTTCAGTGAAATAAAAAAAATAATCAAAGAATCTAAAAAAACATTGAAAATCATTGGAAATTATGAGTTTTCTAAAACTTAGCTGGAAATAAAATAAGTAGAAATGGGCTATCTAGGATAAGTATAAATAATGCAAAATTAACGTATGCATCGTTTTTTCCATAATCAATTCTCAGAAAAACGACAAGAATGGAAAAAAATGGCTGTAGTTGCTCAAATTTGACCAATCGGCAATACTGAGTTTCTCTATTGAATTTCAATTCCAAATCCTGTATCAGATTTGAAATTCGAATTGAAACTTGTCCAGCTGATAGAACCATTGTCTTATACCAAGAATGAGCAACTCGTGGCCCGCGAGACCATTTTGTGCGGCCCGCGAAGCTTTTTTCAAGTTTTAATGCCTTAACTTTTCTCTACAATGGATTGTTAGGAAAATTTATATAACTTGATCAAATATGCACTTATCTGCATTTGCATCACAATTATTTAGATTGTAAACTTTTTTCTGTCATTTTATGTTTATTATGTTCTGTTCAAGGCGGTTTATTGGCGAAACGTAATTTTGGAGTATTTTTTATTCAGGATACATTTTTCTTTATTATTTAGCTCCTTGTACTTTGGAAAGCAAAATCCATCGAAGTGAGTCGGAAGAGCAGCCGAATATCGGAAGCTATTCATGATCAAAGGAATTTCGAAGTGCGTTAGTGAAGTTATTTTCGTTTCAAGCTGTGAATATGTGAAAAAAACATGCTCAGATATTTTTTTAAAAAATTATTATTTATTACTTTGATTTATCGGCCTAGCGGTGAAAAGTGATGTCCTTTTTAGTAGGGACATCTAAAGATTATGAAATTTTTATATAGATGGATAGAAGGTTAGAAGAAATGAAAGATGGTGAAAATGAGCGGGTAGTATTTGTCTAGAAGCATTACCATCACATACCAAATTTTTGTTCCTCACGAGCCTACTACTATGAAGTGGTAGATACAGATAGAGTTGCATCTACCACCACACATTAGTAGGCTTAGCGTGGTCCGCCCCACAAGCGAGAACTTGTAGTGCGGACGAACAAAAAGTATTTTTGTTTGTAACAAACAAAAATTACGGTGGTTAATCTCTTCATATAAAAAAAAATTAAATAACTTTGGCCAAAAAGAAATAAAAACACGACATCATAGCATCGGTGGTTGGTCACTATCAGACTATCGACCGTACCGTTTCGCATGCAAACCCCGCATGTAACGAATGCGAAGATAACAAACTGAGAAGACTTAAACATCGATAGATGCGTTTCTGAGTTAAAGGGAGCTTATCTGAGCGATCACATACCATCTTTTTGTTCGTCCGCACTACAAGTTCTCGCTTGTGGGGCGGACCACGCTAAGCCTACTAATGTGTGGTGGTAGATGCAACTCTATCTGTATCTACCACTTCATAGTAGTAGGCTCGTGAGGAACAAAAATTTGGTATGTGATGGTAATGCTTCTAGACAAATACTACCCGCTCATTTTCACCATCTTTCATTTCTTCTAATCTTCTATCCATCTATATAAAAATTTCATAATCTTTAGATGTCCCTACTAAAAAAGGACATCACTTTTCACCGCTAGGCCGATAAATCAAAGTAACAAACAAAAAATTACGGTGGTTAATCTCTTCATATAAAAAAAAAATTATTATTTTTTTTTTTTTTTTTATTTACATAGTATTCCGTCTCACGACATAACTTGACGAACATAATTCCTAAAATTCACTCGGTTCATAGCAACCGTTCTCCAATTTCTCGGGCACCCCACGTTCGCCAGATCACGCTCCACTTGGTCTAACCACCTCGCTCGTTGCGCCCCCGCTCGTCTTGTTCCTACCGGATTCGTAGCGAACACCTGTTTTGCAGGACAGTCTTCCGGCATTCTCGCAACATGTCCAGCCCAGCGTATCCGGCCAGCCTTCACCACCTTCTGGATACTGGGTTCGCCGTAGAGTCGCGCGAGCTCGTGGTTCATCCTTCGCCTCCACACTCCGTTCTCCTGTACGCCGCCAAAGATGGTTCTTAACACTCGTCGCTCGAATACCCCGAGTGTACGCAGGTCCTCCTCGAGCAATATCCATGTCTCGTGCCCGTAGAGAACAACCGGTCTAATAAGCGTCATATACAGGTTACACTTCGTGCGAGGGCTAAGTCTTCTCGACCGCAGTTGCTTGTGGAGTCCATAGTAGGCACGACTTCCGCTGATAATTCGCCTCCGGATCTCACGGCTGGTGTCATTGTCTGCGGTCACCAGTGAGCCGAGATAGACAAAGTCTTCGACTATCTCCAGCTCGTCGCCGTCGATCATGACCTTGTTATTACTGGACAAGCGGGTTCGGTCGGTCTCGGATCCGCAGGCCAGCATGTACTTCGTCTTGGACGTATTAATCATCAACCCAATCCTTCCTGCTTCGCGTTTCAGTTTGCGGTAGATCTCCTCCACCGCCGCAGATGATCTGCCGACTATATCAATGTCATCGGCAAAGCAGATAAGTTGACTGGATCTGTTGAAAATCGTGCCCCGCATTTCGCCCACCGCTCGTCGAATAACACCTTCTAGCGCCACGTTGAACATCATGCAGGATAGACCATCACCTTGTCGAAGCCCCCTGCGCGATTCGAATGAACTCGACAATTCACCCGAAATCCGCACACAGCACTGCGTTCCATCCATCGTCGCCTTGATCAGTCTGATCAGCTTCCCGGAAAAGCCGTTCTCGTCCATGATTTTCCATAGCTCGTTACGGTCGATCGTGTCGTATGCGGCTTTGAAGTCGATGAATAGATGGTGCGTAGGGACTTGGTGTTCACGGCATTTTTGGAGGATTTGCCGTAATGTGAAGATTTGGTCCGTCGTTGACCGTCCCTCCATGAAGCCGGCCTGATGACTTCCCACGAATCTGTTTGCTTGTGGCGTGAGGCGGCGGAGTAGGATTCGGGACAACACTTTGTAGGCGGCATTGAGAACAGTGATCGCTCGGTAGTTCTCACAGTCCAATTTGTCGCCCTTCTTGTAGATGGGGCATATTACCCCCTCCTTCCACTCCTCCGGTAGCTGTTCTATGTCCCAGATCCGGACTATCAACCGGTGTAGGCAATCGGCCAACCTGTCCGGGCCCATTTTGATGAGTTCAGCTGCGATGCCATCCTTCCCAGCCGACTTGTTTCTATTCAGCTGGCGAATGGCTTCCTTAACTTCACTCATCGTTGGGAGTGGCTCCTCTTCGTCGTTGGCTACGCCGGCGATGTACCTTCCCCCACCGTCTTGATCTCCTGCATTGCGCCGTTCAGGTGTTCATCGAAGTGCTGCTTCCACCTTTTGATCACCTCACGATTGTCCGTCAGGATACCACCGTCCTTATCCCGGCACATTTCGGCTTGCGGCACGAAGCCTTTGCGGGATGCGTTGAGTTTCTGATAGAACTTTCGTGTTTCTTGGGAACGATGCAGCTGCTCCAGCTCCTCGAGCTCCTCCTCCTCCAGGCGGCGCTTTTTCTCCTGGAAAAGTCGGACTCGCTGCCTCTTCCGCTGTCGGTGATTTTCCACATTTCGACGGGTGCCTCTTTGCACTACTGCCGCCCGCGCGGCATTCTCTTCGTCCATCACCCTCCTACACTCCTCGTCGAACCAGTCGTTCCGTCGAGATCGCTCCACATAACCGATGACGTTCTCCGCAGCACTGTTGATGGCTGTTTTGATGGTATCCCAACAGTCCTCGAGAGGGGCTTCGTCAAGCTCGCCCTCTGCCGGCAGCGCTGCTTCGACCGATTGCGCGTAGTCTGCCGCGACCTCAGGTTGCTTCAGTCGCGCGATATTTAACCGAGGCGGGCGCCGGTTTCGCGTGTTGTTCACTACGGAGAGTTTTGGGCGCATCTTCACCATCACCAGATAATGGTCCGACTCGATGTTGGCGCCCCGACAGGATCTGACGTCGATGATGTCCGAGAAGTGCCGGCTGTCGATCAAAACGTGGTCGATCTGTGATTGAGTTTGGTACGGTGATCTCCAGGTGTACTTGTGTGGGAGGCGGTGCTGAAAAAAGGTACTACGTACGGCCATTCGTTTGGAGGCGGCGAAATCAATGAGTCTGAGGCCGTTTTCGTTGGTCAGCTGGTGCGCGCTGAACCTTCCAATTGTCGGTTTAAATTCCTCCTCCTGGCCGACCTGAGCATTGAAATCCCCGATGACGATCTTGATATCATGTTTTGGGCAACGGTCGTATTCACGCTCCAGCTGCGCGTAGAATTCGTCTTTGTCGTCACCGGTACTTCCGAGGTGAGGGCTGTGCACGTTGATGATGCTGATGTTGAAGAACCGGCCCTTGATTCTTAACCGGCACATTCGTGAGTTGATCGGCCACCACCCGATCACGCGCTTTTGCATCTTTCCCATCACTATAAAAGCTGTCCCAAGCTCGTGTATGTTGCCGCAGCTCTGGTAGATGGCTCGACCATCTGGATACGTTCGTACCGTGGAGCCCTTCCAGCATACCTCCTGCAGCGCTACGATGTCGAATTTGCGGCTCTTCAATTCGTTGGAGAGCACGTGGGTACTGCCCACAAAATTTAGAGATCGGCAGTTCCATGTTCCAAGTTTCCAATCGCTAGTCCCTTTTCGTCGCGTGGGTCTTTGCCGATTTCCATCCGAAATTTGTTGTTCGTTATTCGTTGCTTATGTTTTTTAGTAGTCACAGGCTCGCAAGGCCCGCAGCTAACCCCACAATCTCGCAGGAGGACCGTCGTGATGTTGCTGTTTTGGGTCCCGAACACCACCAGGACGTTGTTGCACTCCGCACGCCGCCCCTAACATGGAGAACAGACGCGTACGAAGCCCCCTAACTCATTCTGCATGCGACCAAAGCATCCACCGGGGTTGGGTACCCGATCTCCGCTAAGGTTGCTCGCACCCCAGCTAGTACCACGGGGAGGTAGAGAATCGGAGTTGCAGACAAGAGGTGATATGACCACTACCCGAAGGTTGGGTGTATGGGGTCTCGAGTTGCACATTGTCTACTTCACTAGCTTTTTAAAAAATTATTGTATCCAATTCGTCAAAAAGGCTTGATCTGTTAGCATTAAAATACTAACAAAACATATTACACCAAAACTTTGTAAAATATTTTTTATTTATGAATATTGACGAAAATTAAGAAAGTTTTATAATTAAGCTTGGGTGAACGATTTTAGATTTTTTATCAACATGAATCAGCCATTATCAAAATTACTGACAAAAATTGGGGTTTTTTCCGCGACTCGAGTGAAGTGATTCAGGAAATTTCACGTCTTCGTCCTGACTCCAGAAAATGCTTCTGAAAAAAAATTTGTGTATCATTAACAGCTCATCTGAACAATAATTTCGATGCTAGAGAGGCTATTTAAGCCAGAAAAACGATATGAAATTTTGTAAGTCACGTCACTCGAGTCGCAGACTAAGCCCCGTTATTAGTTCAAGATAAAAACAATAGATATCTGTAATTCTGTGATTCGACCCAAAAGGTCTTTGACGATTATTTGTGATGGTTTTAGAAAGGTTTTATTGAAAATTTAAAACAAACATCGATTAATTGAGTTATTTCACATATAATTCACATGCCGCATCACCAAAGTAATATCATATCTTTAGCAATATATCTAAATATGATATCTAAAATGATTAAAATTTATAAAAATCTGGATAAAAAATCTAGAATCCAGAATTTAGTTTTGAAGATAGTTGTTTAAAAATATGTGAAATTGAACATTTTTCTGTTATTTCAACAACCTTGCTCAACATCTCAATGTAATGATCCAATACAGAACTTCAATTTAAAAAACAGGGTTTTTACAGTTTGTAGGAGAAAAAATCTATGCTTTAAGGACAAGTTTTACTTGTAGAAAAAAAAACAGAAAGTCAATTAGCGATTCAACGACAAACGCTTAGAAGACGGCTATTGAATATTTTTTTCCCCTTTTAGTTATCACTGTGGTGAAATCCAGAAGATTTTAAAGGGAGCCGATGACAAATAGTACCATAGGTTTTAACAAGAATGTTGTAAGAACGAATGTGTGCCAAAAAGTATGTACTACTGAAAAATTTTGAGAATTTAAAAATGACAAAGATGTAGTAATGTACCTTTTCAATATCGGGTATTTAAAAAGTCGTGTTGAATTTCTGTTTTTAAACACGTGAATTCCCTTTTTCCGATTTGTTTTCGCAAAAACTTTGTAGTTATGAAAAATGACGCTCTGCTAATTATTGAAAAAAAAATGTAAATTTAAGTGCGGCCCGCCGACAGAATTTCAAATTTAAATTGGCCCGTTGGTTCAAAAGGTTGCTCACCCTTGTCTTATTTGACTCTGAAGTGCTTCTATTTTAAAATTATCCTCTGCTGAAGTAAAAATCCTGAATTCAGCATATCATTTTCCAATTGACCGTTTATTCTCAAATTATGTTCATCATAAAAATATCTAGTAGTTGAACTGCAAATTTCTATGAGTGCTTTTTTTTAAATATAAATATTTTTATTTTCCTAATCTTGTCTTCTTATAGGTTTTAAAACAGACAATTTTAAATTCATTGAGATTTTCAAGTTTTGTGATGTCCCTTCAGTTTCATAATTTGTCTGAGTATTGAAAATTCGAGATCATTTTTGAAGGTACCAGACTTTTTTGGATTCCTATACTGATTTTTGAATTACTTAATTGCTGATTCCGAGTTTTAAACATCTAATCTGTTTTAATATATGATCTGATGAGAATCTTTTTCTAAATTGAAAATTGTAATCGGCATTACATTTAAAAATATTTTCACATTACATGAATACGTTTTTTGTGTTTTTAATATATGGAATTAAAATAAACATTTTTATAAAGAAATTATTTTGTGTTTGAATTTTATTTGTAATTTGTTTCTGAAATCTAGATTTTTTGTTTTTTAATTAACAACACTTCACCATCCTTGTGGCATTCGTGTCTTAATTTGATTTGAAATTATGATTTGAATTTGAGACACTGAATTGGTTCTGGTTAAAATCTGATTTAAGGTTTTGAATTTTTTTTTTTTGAACTTTTTATCTGTATCTTCATTCGATTATAAGTTGAATTCTTTTATTTATTTATTTCAAATTTTGGATTCTGAGTCAGAAATATTAATTTTACTTTTCAATTGTCATGAGTTAAATATTCATTTTTCCGAAACATGGAATTTTAATTGATGTTGTTAAATAAATTGCGAATTGTATTTTGCATTTTTCAGCTCTAATAAGAGTTTGCATTTTCGATTAATTTATAACTAAAATTTGTAAATTTGAAGAACAAAAAACGGATTCAATCACTTATATTTCGTCAACCACTTTATTAAGAAAAAATCTTGTAATATCATTTATTAAATTTCAAGAAATATTTTTTCAAATGTCTGCAACTAATACTAAATTTGGCATAGATTTTACCCAAAAAAAGTTCTGCAAATTTAGCATTCTGGTTAGCAATCAAGAGTCGATTTTCGGCATAAATTTCGAACCTAGAGCTCATTTTTTTTTTACTCAAATTGCTGTTTACATTTATTTACAATTTCAGTCCAGTAGATTGAAATGTGAAAGTATTAGGTACTTATGTTAAAAATATCTTATACACCACATTAAATACTGTCGCATGAATCATTTTCAATCTTATGTTGTTCTGGGCTTGGATCTGCGATGAAGCAATCAAGAATATAGACCCACGTTACAAAAGCGTCAATGGCCTCTAGAAATTTTGTGTGTCGTTTACGTCATAATTTGAAAGGAATTATTCGTTTTAAGTATGTTCTGATAAAAGTTTCAAAGTACGTTTGATATCCATACAAACTACACATGAGATATTGAAATGCTAGGTATATGTTTTGTTTAGCCGAAGCAGTTCGGCCAAAACTCAGTATCTGCTGGGCTAAAACTTAAAACGATCGCGCACTATGTTTCAGTCAGAATCTCGCGGCTGTAAGAGCAAACGCAAACAGTTCGCTGATATACAATTTTCAATGATGTCATGTGTTTGTTTATATGACTTATCGCACTAAACGTATATGATCCCACCGTGTGAATTACTGCTAAAATTGATATTCACATCGTGTGTACGTAAACACACATATCTACATAGATTATTGTTGGTGTAATGTTGAGGCAGTTTAGAAGTGTTTGAACTGCATGTCAGTTGGTTGCTTTTTGGATAAGATAACATTAAACAGATTCGGGCTGTCGTTTGGTCGTAGCTTTTTGGCTTAGCTACTTTTGAAAGTAACGGCCAAAATGTATTCTCACGTTGCCGTCCATCGGTGGGTTCGAAGTGTTGATCATGTCATCTGACAGTAGTTCTTCAAATTGATTTAATAATTTCACCTATTTCAGGTCCATCATAATGTCCGACGGTCAAACGCAGAACGGTGCCGATGCGGTGGACAAAGCCACCGTGGAGGTTGCCCAGATGGCTCTGGAAGCAAAGGAAGAAACGCCTAAAGCAGCAGCAGCAGCCAAGGAATCGGCCGGAGCCGAGGCTGGCAGCGAAACGAAAAAGCCAGATGAAAACGGTGCTTCCAGCAGCAGTCCTCCAGTTTCGAATGCCGCCTTCAGGGAACAGTTCAAAGCATTCTCCAAGTTTGGCGACACCAAATCCGATGGGAAACATCTGACACTTTCGCAAAGTGATAAATGGATGAAACAGGCCAAGGTAAGGTATATTTAAGTTTGAAGAATCAGTGAAATTCACCTGACAAATTACAAGCTTATTTACCGTAAAATTTATTTCAGTTTTGCTACCTCATTAATTTAAAATAGATTAAAAATAGATTTTTTGAAAATTAAACTTCATCTTATTTTGTATTCTAAATGTAGACATTAATTGAAATTTAGAATTAGAATGTTTTCAAAAATTTCAAATCTGAATATTAATTTCGAATTTCAATTCAGATTCTCTGCAAATTCTAAATCTAAATCTGAATATTATTTTTTTATTATGAATCTGAATCTTGCATTTGAAATGTAAATCTCAATTCTGAATTCTGCTTCTGAAATTTGATATCAAATCTAAATCTGATATTTGAATTCAAATTTTTAATTTGAATTCTTAATCTGAAATTTGAATATGAAATCTGTATTTAAAATTCAGTTTTCGGATTTTAGATTTTAATTTCAAATTTAGAAGTCATTCAGACATAAGATTTCAGTTTCAGATTTCAGATTCAGATTTCAGATTCAGATTTCAGATTTCAGATTTCAGATTCAGATTTCAGTTTCAGATTTCATATTTAGATTTCGGATTCAGACTTCAGATTCAGACTTCAGATTCAGATTTCAAATTTCAAGTTCAGACTTCAGATGCAGATTTCAGATTCAGATTTCAAATTCAGATTTTGGATTCAGATTTCATATTCATACTCAGATTTCAGATTCAGATTCAGATTTCAGATTTCAGATTCAGATTGCAGATTCAGATTTCAGATTCAGATTTCAGATTCAGATTTCAGATTCAGATTTCAGATTCAGATTTCAGATTCAGATTTCAGATTCAGATTTCAGATTCAGATTTCAGATTCAGATTTCAGATTCAGATAGATTCAGATTTCAGATTCAGATTTCAAATTCAGATTTCAGATTCAGATTTCAGATTCAGATTTCAGATTCAGATTTCAGATTCAGATTTCAGATTCAGATTTCAGATTCAGATTTCAGATTCAGATTTCAGATTCAGATTTCAGATTCAGATTTCAGATTCAGATTTCAGATTCAGATTTCAGATTCAGATTTCAGATTCAGATTTCAGATTCAGATTTCAGATTCAGATTTCAGATTCAGATTTCAGATTCAGATTTCAGATTCAGATTTCAGATTCAGATTTCAGATTCAGATTTCAGATTCAGATTTCAGATTCAGATTTCAGATTCAGATTTCAGATTCAGATTTCAGATTCAGATTTCAGATTCAGATTTCAGATTCAGATTTCAGATTCAGATTTCAGATTCAGATTTCAGATTCAGATTTCAGATTCAGATTTCAGATTCAGATTTCAGATTCAGATTTCAGATTCAGATTTCAGATTCAGATTTCAGATTCAGATTTCAGATTCCAATTTCAGATTTCAGATTCAGATTTCAGATTCAGATTCAGATTTCAGATTCAGATTCAGATTTCAGATTCAGATATCAGATTCAGATTTCAGATTCAGATTTCAGATTCAGATTTCAGATTCAGATTTCAGATTCAGATTTTAGATTCAGATTTCAGATTTCAGATTCAGATTCAGATTCAGATTTCAGATACAGATTTCAGATTCAGATTTCAAATTTATTTTGAGATTTCAGATTTCAGATTCAGATTTCAGATTTCACATTCCGATTTCAGATTCAGATTTCAGATTCAAATTTCAGATTTAGATTTCAGATTCAGATTCTAAATTCAGATTTCAGATTCTTGAAAATGAAGAGTAAATCATGGTAAATTTATTTTATGAATTATTTCATCAGCTATATCGGTGAAATGTTTTGTTCTTTGAGAGAAAATATTCAAGAATTGAAAGATAATAGACAGATAGAAGATTAGAATGAGATGAAAGGAGTTTGAAATGGTTCAGGTTTCCAGGATTTTACCTGCACGCATACGGGCCGGATAAATCTAGGCGGTTTTTCTTTAAACTTGGCAAAATTCGGGCATTTTATTTCAAAATATGTAACCCAAAATCCGGGAAATATCCAGGCAATTTCAAAACTCACCGAACTTTTTCCAAATTTTATATCCGGGTATTCTAGATCCCCTGTTTTACATAAGGTACCTATTTCAATTCTATTATTTTCTTATAGATTTACAAGTTGAAATTGTACTTCCCAGAAGTCTAAAAATTCGTTGGGGAGCAACATGAAAAACTAGTTTTTCACAACTTATGCGCATTTATACGCATAACGATTATGATTTTCGTCTTAATTTTTAAAACAATAATATTTCTGATGAATTTTATAGATTGTGATCTAATATTGAGTCGAGTTAACATGTTCAGCTAAAAATATTCTTTTCTTAAGAAGGTTTTTATGACTTTTGAAATGAAAACGTTCCATTTTTATATCTGTTTCGCCTGCAGGTCATCGATAAGAAAATTACTACCACCGACACCGGAATCCACTTCAAGAAGCTGAAACAGATGAAACTTTCCTTCGAGGATTACAACAAATTCCTGGACGATTTGGCTAAAACCAAGAAGGTCGAGTTGAGCGAAATCAAGAACAAAATGGTCAACTGTGGCGCCCCCGGTATTCACAATGTGACTGTAAGTTGAGAAATTTTAAAATGAAAATTTTCCAATATTAACCAAAATTTTGATTTCTTTTTCGTTTTAGCCCGGAAAGGCTGCGGAAACGGTGGCCCGGCTAACAGACACATCCAAGTACACCGGTTCGCACAAGCAACGGTTCGATGAAACCGGAAAGGGTAAGGGCATTGCCGGTCGCAAAGATATGGTCGATGGTTCCGGTTATGTGACCGGATACGGACACAAAAATACTTACGACAAAACTCATTAGACAATTTTTGAGACACAAAGCATTTCCCGCGCTAAAAAAGAAACAAATCTTTCCATATAAGTTTGAGGTGAAAAGAAACAAAGAAAAATCTATAAATCTACAAATTACGTAAAATCAAAATATTTATTACAAAAAGATCGAACGTCTTCAGGAGAAAAATTTGTATAAAATTGTAGCCAGTTAGTTCGTTCTGACGAGGAAAATTATAAAAAAAGATGTTTATTGTTACGTTTTAGTTTTCCATCGGACCTGAATCGGTTGTTTACTGGTTGTGTTTTGTTCTATGAGGTTATTCTAGTCCCAAATGGGTTGAGCAGTTAGATTGAGGAATCATTGTCATAAGTGATCTACAAGTCAACTCGTGCAAATCTTCGGAACAACATTGATGAGATATTTTTGTTAATGTACCTACCTACTCCTAACCATCAACGGTAATGTAAGCGCAATCTGCAGTTCATTTGAAATGAATCTATATTTGTATAAGATATTTAAGACCCCAAGAAGCATGATGTATTCGTATTTTCTGCTAAATATATTCAGAACGATAAACTTGTTGTTATGAGAGTCCTTTTGATATCATATAGTCCTGAGTAAATCCGTTTCTTATGTACAGCTCTCTAACAAAAACGTTGCAATTACGTTAACGTTCGACGTACCACAGGAAATTCACTGAACTCCGCATTTATTCAGTTATTTTGTAATAATTTTTGGTAATAGATTTTTGATAACAAATTTAAATCGATCAAATCTAACAAGGTAGCATGAGAGATATCAACATACATACATCACATAACAGATAGAAGAGATAGGCATCTACTCACCAAGTTTGGATAGGAACCCTGTGACACCTGTAATGCCCGGTTTCAAGGTCTTCTGCTAGGATGTTTCAGTCCTGGTTGACCTGATGATCTAATTTTCCGTTCAGGTTATCCGTAATGACGATCTTAACCAGCCCCTCAGTCATTTGCTTGGGATAGTACGGTGCGATGATGATTGTGGCCTTAATGAGGTTTTGACATCTGCTAATTTTGCTGGCTGAAATTTGGTGAATGATATCAATAATCAGTAAGACAGTTTTTAGGATGTCCCACTTGCTAAAAAAGGGGAGAGTGACAAGGTAAAAGCAGTTAGAGAAGTGCGTAAAGCTCAATTAACTGCATCAATGCTTAAATGGTAGGAGCAATACGCCAAATCGAACAACGCAAGGAGGACGCAGCGACTATTTCCGGCACTTCCAGACTGGGTAAATCGAGGGTATGGAGAGTAGGATGATCCAAAAAAACTAGGTGTCAATACCTAACCATGAAGGCTGAAATGGTTCCAGTACTATAACGGCGATTCCTCAACCGATTTTCGGGACATCGACGGGGTCCTGTATCGACTTGATAGGCAACGGAACCGAATAATCTACATATTAGAAAAGGCTAGTCTGACGGAGTCCAATCTGATTACTACCTAGATGTTCGATATGCTTAAGCTATCTCGAGTTGGCATTCGCAGGAATGTGTGACTTTTGAACATTTTTCCTAGTCTTGACTACCATAAGTCCTTCAGCTAAGGAAGCGTGCACCACAGTATCGGTAACGGAAGTTGTGTTGTGGCATGGTGGATACCATTTATTGTGAAAAATCAAATGGTGAAGTGTGCAGTTAATATTATTCGTCTGAATTCCGTGATGTATTCTTGGGTCTAATTTATACAAGAATTGGACCAACGAAATTAGATCGAATCCATAGAAAAAACTGACAACCCCACTCGTTTTCCATTGAATGTCAAACGGTTAATAACTGCGTCGAATTTGATCCAAATCTAACCAGTTTTGGATCAATCCCTAAACCGGTTGAGTTGAAACTGGTACAATGGACCAAGGATGCGGTTGCTTTGGTCGTTATTGGGGTCTAAGCCGGCTGTTTGGACCACGGATGCAGCTGGTTTAAAGGAGAAAATTTTCATCATTCTATCTTGAACAGTTCGACTGAACACCTTTAACAGGGTATGGGCCTGCGCTTGAAAGAAAGGAATTAAAACGAAAAGAAACGGAATAGCTAAGGTCACTAGCCAGGCCTACGACTCCTGGAAGTTGGTGGTTGAATTCCTGCTAGTGAAGGAATGTCTCTGGAGAAACATTTCGCCAGGGATGAAACCGGAGGCTGCTGTCAACAATCGAAACGTGGCTGAACTGGCTGCCTGAGATGAAGGAGACCAAAGATCACGCGTGCAGATTGGGGAGCTGCTTAACCGGAATTAACAAGGGTACATCCGAAATACCATCATGGGGAAGAACTTATGGGAGGACCTCAAGCGGCAACACCTGAAATATGATGAAGGTGACGACATCTAGGAGCGTTGGTAAATGCCTTAATCGTTCTAGCTTACGATCTGACCATTTTAAAGATCGCAACAGCTTGTTTATTTTATTTATTACTAGCTGATTTTACCCGGCCTTGCTCGGGTTCATGTAAAAAAAATTAATCAAAATGAGTCGTTTGACTTTTCTAAATTTTAGAAGCTTTAGAAATTTGATCGATTTTTGGTCATGTAATTTTAGTCTTTTTAAATTATTTAATGAGATTATAAACTGTGTTTATCGTTTCCATGTTATTCGAAAACGTATAGATATTAGGTTTTCATTAATAGAAATTTTAAATGATTTCCCATGAATGAAATCCCATCTCGAAAGACATTATTTTTACCCACCATTTTTTAGAAAGCTTGAATAGATATTTTTATCTTCAAATGATAAAACTGTTTTTTTTTATCTAACTCATCCCCCATTCAATAAAAATCTCTTTTGGAGATTATTCCACTTTTCAAGATGTACCCCGTAGGTTTTATTTACTTAGAAATTTCTAATAAGACTTCAGAACCTTGTTGAAGACTCACTTTGCATTGTAATTGTGTGTTTTTTCGCTGTTTAATTTGACACTGTCTTATGATCAGTTTTAATTAAATTGAATGTTTACAAATAGTTATTTAAGTAATCAAGAACAAATAATCTCGGAACTGAAATCGCTCATTTTATAATATTATGATAAAGGTTTTTTAGCTCTATTTAAATTTTTCTATTCTTGGAAACAATTATCCCAATAATTATTGTTAAGAGTGACCACTGCAAAGATTTTTAGATTCTACTTCTTTGAAATCGTAGTAATGCACGGATGTACAATCAGTTTTCTCAAAATTTAATGGTAAAATTGAACACATTGATGACCAATAATAACTCAAAAGTTATAAATTGACCAATGAAATTTAATTGTATTAATCTAAAAACTAAAGATTTAATTATATAATCAATTTTCAAATCCCTCGTTTTAATTTCCCGACAGCTATCAAAGCGTTGCAATCGTAGCCTTCAACTTATAACTCTGAATCTTATTAATTTTTCTTTCTCTAAGAGGAACTCTAAAAATATGAAAATGGTTGGTTCTAAAGCTGGATTTTATGAAAATCGGCCCATTAATTTCCAGCACTAAGTCTGAATAGTCATTCAGCTGTTGTATTTTTCAAACTAAAATGTAGGTTCTTTATTGCTTCCAAATATCTCGTACCGATAACACGTGCTTTAAACTGCAGAAGAAAAAAAGCCCGCCAAAACTATCAGCCATCAAATTTTCCATCAGTAGCAGGCTTGGATTTGCTGTCCAGTACACATGAACTCTGGCTGGATGGTTGTTTCTAATGCCCAGCCCATGGTGATGGTGAAAACAACCCCGCCAAAGGAAAAATAATCGGTTTGCCAAAATGGGTGCCATGACTTTTGGTTTCTGGGAATAAAGACGAAAGTTGTATGGGAGGGTCCCTTTTCTTAGATGGGAGGGGCTCAAAAGTATTACTAAAACCTTACCCTGGTCCAACTACATCTCTGTACCAAATTTCAGGCTGATCGGTTAAGCGGTGTGGATTTGTATAAGGTGCATACAAACAAACAAACATATATAGTCCAACTCATCTTTATATATTAGATTATTATTATTTATTTACATAGTTTTCCGTCTCACGACATAACTTGACGAACATAATTCCTAAAATTCACTCGGTCCATGGCAACCGTTCTCCAATTTCTCGGGCACCCCACGTTCGACAGATCACGCTCCACTTGGTCTAACCACCTCGCTCATTGCGCCCCCGCTCGTCTTGTTCCTACCGGATTCGTAGCGAACACCTGTTTTGCAGGACAGTCGTCCGGCATTCTCGCAACATGTCCCGCCCAGCGTATCAGGCCAGCCTTCACCACCTTCTGGATATTGGGTTCGCCGTAGAGTCGCGCGAGCTCGTGGTTCATCCTTCGTCTCCATACTTCGTTCTCCTGTACGCCGCCAAAGATGGTTCTTAACAGGAATGCTATATCATGAATTCACTACCGATGCCTACAAATAAATCTAATTCTAATTCTAAAACACTCGTCGCTCGAATACTCCGAGTGTACGCAGGTCCTCCTCGAGCAATATCCATGTCTCGTGCCCGTAGAGAACAATGAGCGTCTAATGAGCGTCATATACAGGTTACACTTCGTGCGAGGGCTAAGTCAAGTCTTCTCGACCGCAGTTGCTTGTGGAGTCCATAGTAGGCACGACTTCTGCTGATAATTCGCCTCCGGATCTCACGGCTGGTGTCATTGTCTGCGGTCACCAGTGAGCCGAGATAGACAAAGTCTTCGACTATCTCCAGCTCGTCGCCGTCGATCGTGACCTTGTTAACGCAACCACATCCAAATGGTGGAGTGATAAAATGCAGTTTCGAACTAGTGGAACAAGAAAAACGAAGAAATGCGATGTGCACGGATGGCATCGCATATTGGTTCATCGAAAAATTAACGTCAGTTCTTGTATGGAGGCATACCGTTCCCTCAAAAAGTGATAGAGGTCATCGAAACAAGTTCTGAACACTTATCGACAGCTACAGCCGCTGCACTGAGCTGTATTTTCGGAGCGAGAAATCCGGCTGTCACATAGCGAAAGAACCGTTCGCTGGTCGAGATGGTGAGGTGTATGTCCAGCTGGCATGGCATGGGCTACCGTCACTGGGCTAAGGCTACACGACCAATTATCGACGTTTCATCGACAGGAAAACTAACAAGGTGGTTTTCAGCAGAGATGTATGTTCCTTACGACACACGATGGTTCTTCAAAGAGTCCCGTAATCCGAAAAATTCGAGGTTCTGTAGCATCCAAACCAAGTAGAGCAAGATATCGCTGAATGCGTTACGTAGTATTGTAGTGGTCCCAGACAACGATTTCTTAGATTTTGCAATACCGATAGCGACGATAATGGTCTACTGAAAAGTAAAACGGTCTAAGGCACTCGGCACGAATGTGGAAGCGAAAGCGGATCTGTGCCTCTATGTTCGGAATCAAAACGGCCGCAACATCCAGCGAACCCGAATATCAACAAACAAAACAACAGGTCTTCAAATACTTGGAAACGAATATCCAGCTTGGTATCCAAGTTTCGATCTAGGTCAAAAAGCGTACATCGATCCGGATTGTCAGGAGGGTTGAACATTTTCGGCACGAAATTGACCATATTGTCCGCATACCACTTCAGCAGGTCCTTGGAGTAGTGGCGTGAGACCAAATCCGGCCAGAAGATTGTTGGGACGTTGTGGGCCTTCTGGAGAGGAAGTAGCCGCCTCTGGAGTCACGAAAGGTTCACTTCGCTTCCCGCTCGTGCAGATGACTTGCCAAACCAGGAATTTATTTGCAAATTTGGACATCTTCTGAGCGCGGACATGCTCCGGAACGCTGAATTTATCGTTGGTCGGGAAAAAACAGGTTGGCCTCCAGATATGTTTCGTCGTCCATGATGCAGCATTCAACTTTCGTCAGCATGTTGAGGTACAACTTCCTGGCAAAGGGGTTTTGGCGGACATATTCTGCTTCTCGTCGCAATTAGGGGCCTTCTGGATAAAACTTCGGCTTAGGTGCAGCTTCTTAACCACATCCCGAACGGAGGCGTTCGGGTTTTGGTTGAAGGCCTCAACTACGTGGTTGTGATTTTCGGTGTTGTACGGAATACTTTTTCCTTCACTTCTGGGCTTCCGATCGGTGGTCAATCGTTTCTCAAACCGCTTAATCACTAGCGATACCGTGGAATTTATGATAACCAACGTTTTAACGATAGAACGATGCGAGAGATCCTTGTATTCGTGATGAGTGCGCAAGATTTTATCACACATGAGCTGTTCTTTTGACTCCATTTCCGCGAGTTTTGATCACAGGACTTTAAAACTTACAGGATGTAAACAATGCACTATGAACTAAATCCACCCCAATTTTCACTAAATTCTTCCCAACGGTTAAAAACTTTGAGCAATTTCATAGTGTGGCAATTTCATCGCGGACATCCTTTACCAGAGCCTCGTCTGAAGTCTGCTGTATCTCGTGGTTAACACGCGGCCAGACATCGGGATTTGCGCGTCGATTCTCGGAAGAACGGTGTCGAGACCAACCGAGGCGGAATGGACGGATGCAACGCAAGTTTTACGGTGCCTTTAATAAACCGTGGATCTAAATTCATCTGGGAGGCCATCAAAAGAAATTAGAAGGATATACCGACGCGACTGGAAAGCACTGTACAAGACCGGAAATCTAACTCTGGTTACCTGTTCAGGCTCGGTGGCGGTACCATCCTATGGGGAGCCAAGAAACAAACTTGCGAGGCTCTTTCTTCAACCGAAGCGGAATACAAATTCCTAGCTTGGCAGCCTTGAGCTATACTGTGATTGTGTAAACTGCTTCTTTCGAAAACCGGTGAAAGATCCAACCTGGATGAAAAAAGACAACCTGCATCAAATTGGTGACACATGGAAGCCATGTACCAATTCATCAACAACTTGGAGGAATGCAATGTGATCTCACTTGAATAACGGGCCACAGAACTGAAGCTGGCAGACACCATTAGTGGTATGAATAAGGTTCAGCAATTGCTTCGATAGCTTTTACTTAGCTCGAAATCAATCAAAGCAAAAGTCCAAAGCATTTGCTAAGTTTGGTATGAATAAACATTTTCTTAGCGGATGTGTAGGGAACATGCCCTATTATGCGCCACCTAAGCGAATCGCTGATTTTATATGTATTCCACGTACGAATTGAGTTAAAAATGGGCGTAATCGTTGAAGAAAAGTGTTTTCTACAAATGCCTATGATTTTTTATTACTCAAATTGCTTTAGTTGCTTCAAAAACTTGATTTTTAAAAACCATATTCAAAACCACAGAACAAAACTGTGTTGCAAATACGCGCCGCTGTGTATTCAATACGCGCCTAGCAGCCGAACACATCCGAAAACAGCCGAAGACCGAAAACACACCAATACTTAAATACACTTTGACTGAAAAGAAAATCAAAATGGACTAATCAAAATTTAAAAAAAATGAAAAGTAAATTTTTTGGGCTGAATTAACGCTCAAAATATGGTTTTAGACTTTTTGTTCATTTTCAATGAAAATAGGCCTTTTTGAAAAATTTATGCTATTTTCAGCCTACTACGATTGGCGCGTTATAACGAGCGCATGGGCCGTGATAGAACATACCCATGAAAAGCATACCTTAGCGAGTTCAGTATGATTTTTTAGCCTAAAATCATAATTTAGATTCTCCTCTATCGATGTGTCAGAAAATATTGTCTTATTCGTTTTTCTCCGCTTGGTGACACCTTATTGAAAGTGTTTTAAAATTTAGATCGAAATGAAAAAAAACATAAATTGTGAAATTATCACGACACAGGGGCATTTTAAGGAAAAATTCATACTTGCCATGACCAATCACAGCATTTAAAACAAATTGGTAATATTTTGCAGGCTTAAAATGTTTCAGATTCTTCAAAACAAAGGTGGCGCGTATTAGCCACATGGGGCGTTATATGAACTTTTCCCCTACTAAAGTCTTAGAACATAGCTTTTGCTTCGAAAAATAGAGCTATCCGACCAGCAGAATCTGAAGTTTTCTAAAGTAAAATGAAAGAAGACTATCAGAAAATTAAAAAATTCGGCTAAAGTAGCCTTGAACTCGACGAAGCGGTTGGTGGGTGTAAGAACGACCGGAATTTTTTTTTGGTAAATGCGTGCTCGTATGTTGATGTTTAAAACAAAATGAAAACATATTCGAATATTGTCAAACGAAAAATTTCCTAACTTTAATATTTATCATAAGCTCTTCCACATGTATTCGGATCGGGATAATCCGATGTATAAAAAAATAGCAATAGGCGCGCATTTTAATTTAGATTTTTTTTAATCTTAGGATTATAACAAAATTGTATAAAAATGATAGATCTGTATAATATTTTAAATTATTACAATTTATTTCTTACTTTGGGCCAATTGGGACTTCTTCCACTATAACCAGATTTTTTTAATTTGAAATATTTACTAATTGATTTTTTTAATTTTATCTTAGACGAATGATTTTATACAACGACAGGAATATGAAAAAAGTTGAGTTATCACTTCGAATTTTCATAATCCATGTTGAAAATGCCTTTTTGAATTGTTTTGAAGTGAAATATTGCTAATTTGATAAATTCATGACGTTATTAAAGAATTTTTTATTGAAAAAGTCTGCTACCGAGCATGCTTAGAAAATAAAGCAATTGCTAGGAGATTTGTCGAGCAATTGCTTCAGATTTGAGCTTTATTCATACCAAACTAGCTTGTTCTAAAAGTAAAAGCTCCTGACTGAGAAAACAGCTGTCAAAAAAACGTTATTCATAACAACCGAAGCAATTGCTTTAAGCGACTGCTCGACTGCTCGATTTAGTTTAGCAAAAGCAATTACTAGGTTTTTTTCATACCACCCCATGTGCTTTGGAAAAGTGATGGAGTACATCATAGCATTCAAGATTTATACACAACCAAAGGTACTTGGCGGGTATGGCGGGATACAGAGCCTATATTTTTTTCCCGGAAAATGAAGGACGTTCGGATCAATAAACATGGGCAGAGTCGTTCTTCTAACTAATCCATGTACATCGTACATATTTCATTTATAAAATAAACTACGAAATTTCTACTACTATTCAATCGTACACGTGTAACAGCAATCGATTTCATTCGATGAACTATTTTAGTTGCTGCGTGTTAAAAACCTATTTTAATATCACATTTCTTATGTGGATATTAAGAGTATAGTCTTTCACCGTTTGTGCTGCATTTACATTTTTTCGCTTCAATTTGTTAACCTATTTAAAGTACTGGTTCGGCTTCAGCCTTATTGTTGTTGTTGTGTTTTAAGTGTAGGTTTATGATTTTTTTTAAGCTTAGCAATGGGGCGAGCGTATTTCCCAAAGCTCGGCAGCCCCATCGTTGTGGATTGCAATGGAACCGAAATTATTTAAGAAATAAGGTTCAATCAAATGGCGTTTACAGGCATTGAATGAGGCGTTTCAAGCGCAAATTAACAACAAAAAGAAGCTACAAACTTGAGCTTAAATTTGTATGACCGGCTTTTAATCATATGGCTATTCAAGAAAATTTAACTAAATAGGAACCTTAAGAAAAAACGAAAAGAAACATGAAATCAAAGGTTTGATATGATTAAGCTAAAATAATAAGTATAACATAAATATGAATGAGTTTATTTTTCAAAGTTGATGGCAAAATTTGAATTTAACAGGCTCGTAAAAATACAACCTTCTGGGTACATGAAAGGACTTCTTAGGAAGGCTGAAGGCTGCATCGTTAGGCTTGAGACGTTTCCTCGCAAATAAACGAATAAAGCTTGAAATTTTAAATATGTTGATCCTGAAAAAAGTAACGCATTGGATTTAGAGCTTGGCCAAAACAAAGTTAATAAAGTTATAATGATTTCGTTCTTTTGCTGTTGTATGATTACAAAACTTATAATATAATTGAACGATCCAACGGAATATAACTTCAATTTTGGCTTAAATTCTTCCACATGCTTTAATTTTTTGAACATTAAAATTAAATTTTCGAGCACATAAACAAAATTTAAAAAATAAGAAAATTGCTCAACAAACTAATATATCAGACTTTGACCGAAAGTCTGGCGCATCTTTGAAGCAAATTGTTTTGGTAATACTACCTAATCTATAATTAAGCACATAATTTACTTTCCCGCTACTATTTTATCTATACTATTTCGCTAGTCTGGAGAGATTTCAGTGGTTCGGTTTCATCATTATCAACGCCCATCGTTGTAACGATTAAGTCATTCCGTGTCTTAAGTATTCTCAATAATAATCGCACTTTTACAGCTGCCGCTCGAAAGGAGGTTTTGTTGTTGTTGCAGGTTTTGCATCTGAGTAGTAAATCAGGTATGATCATGACACACCTCCACAACACAGGTGCTTCAGTCTCGTCTCGCCACAATACAATGTGTTTCGATGTGAGGGGTTAGTTTTTCCCGCCCGAGGTACAACTGCCGCTCGGAAGCTTCCGGTAAGATCCGGCCAGGCTCTCGATATCGTCCAGCAGGTACTGTTTGTCGTCGGCTTTCGATTTCTGCAGCAGCTTTGTATCGAAGCAAGGCTAAAAGATAAAAATAAATTGCATTAATTCAACCGCTCGTGGTTTGGCGAAGTAAAGTGACTTTACCGTTTCGCACACGTTCATGTTGCAGCAATTTTCGATGGTAATCTCACACTGCGTTGCCGGCCGGGAAGTCATCTGCGTATGGTTTGTCACCTTGAAGCGCTTGGTGATGCGAGGACGACCGTCTTCGTAGAAACGCCGCACCAGCCACAGGATCACCATCAAGATGAACAGCGAAGCGGTGAACGCCAGGGAGGTGTAGACAACGGTTCGGTTGAACGAGTTCTTACAGTAACTGACCTGAGGTTCAACGAGTTCGTTTGGTACCGGGATCCTACAAGTAGACATCAATAAAAAAAAAACAAGCGTATTAATTGCTGTGAACAATCCCTTTTGCACTAAGCATGGGGATGAGCTAGAAAATACTTTCATTATGAAAATTCAACTGGACGAACTTTAGCTATTCAGCTTTCTTTCAAAACTAATTAAAAATATAAATTTCAAGCTATTTAATTTCTTTTGCTAAATTTATAATATCAAGACACTTTCTTGACAGTTTTGAGAGGCCCCAAACTTAAAAAAAAATCCTTCATTTACTCTGAGAGGTTTACTTACATGGAGATTTGAAGCGTAGCCCTTCAAAGTGAGAGTTTGAGTTATCACTGAGCCACGACCGATTCTTAAATATCATTTTTACTTCCAGCACTCAAGGTAAAAAGAAGTTCCAAATTGATGCCATGTGGAACTTGCAAGTTGAAGGATGGTTCATTGAAAAGCACATGAACTTCTAATGTAACAAAAGCACAGAACACGAGCGAGTGTAGCGAAAGGCCTGTTTTGAACTTTAAAGTTCTTCAAGTCATTACACCGTTCGATCACTGTTCGTGGCAAAGATCTTGAGAAATGAAATAGACTGCTGTTGGCTAATTTCCTGTTCTAACATTTATGCTCCAGAACGAACCCTACGTTATCGAGACTGGCTTTCATTGGAACCACTAAGCCCCAACGTTCTTCAAAAATATGTTTCCTCCGATAGCCTATTCGATTTGAATGTGTCCATTGCAACTTTCAAACGCCGGATTGGGCAAAGCTTGAGTGAACGATTGAGAACCACTAGCAAACGATTTATGTAAAGGTAAACCTATATTTAAGTTTTACTCCTTCAGACAATAAACAATAACTAGTTCTAAGAGAGAAATTGATTTCAAGGTACTTTCAGTCAAATCTTGACGTTGAATGCTACCGCTCAAGTCGTTTTGTGCCTTTTTGTAATTTTTGATGTATTTTATGTATTATGACTTGTCAGCTTTTTCAAAAAGCTAAATTCCAAAATATCAAGATTCAACCAAATATGTTAAACAATTATAAGTAGGTTTTAAAATTATTTTTTTTTCTGAAAGGTATGCTTGATCGCTAAATACATATAACCCAAGGAATCAAAAGTCGCATAGTTAGATACTTTATCTTATCCATTACATGTTTATAAGGCTGAATAAAAGGTACTCGAGAGAAATGAAAATAAGTGCTTGATTTGAACCTCTGAACGAAAATAAATAGTCTAAACAAGTAGCATAAACATTTTTTAGCGTTCCAAGTATCTTAAAAAATCCAGGATTCAATTTGGCCTACCGTGCTTCGTTATATACGAACTTCTTATGAATTTTTCGATTCCTTGCAGAACTTCTTACAAACTTTTTGGTTCCATGCAGAACTTGTTACGAACTTTTAAGTATAAAACTCTTTCACAGTGAAGGCAACATTAAATTAAAATTAATAGGTATAAAAATCTAAAGCAAGGAAAAGTATGATTTTTTTCATTAATCTTTTTTATGTCTTATGTCTAGGCTGAAGAGCATTTTACTCAGCTTCAACTTTGGGGGTAGGGTATTGCAGCACTCGCAATCTACAATATCAAAAATAGGTGCAAAGTTCCTTAGGGAACTTGAATGTACCAAAGGCATATAAAAGCACGAATGTTGCTGAACTTCCTGTTTTGAGCTTTTTAAAATTCAAACTGCGTGCAAGGAATTTTCAATTTCTTAGGCCAAATCTAAACTTTGGAAGGTACTGTTTAGGAAGTTATGTGACTTTCCCCCAACTCTTCTAAAACTCTTACTTCAACAGCATCACGCGAAAATGATGAATTCAATCAATATTACATATCTTAAAGAAACAAAATGACAAATGAGTAGGAAGAAACCAACAATGATCATTTACAACTTACAACGTTTATATTTTGTTCGGTTAGCAGATATAACATTTGGCAGAAGTCATTAAGTTTTGCATAGAAAAATTAACTTTATGGCAAATATCAATCGAAGAAATCGTACTTGCGGGTAGCAAGCCTTAACCGCAGACGTGCCGAGATGACCTGCAACATCATTGAGGTTAGCAAGTACTGGTTGAATGCATCCCAGTGGTAAACCAGAGGTCCATTTGGAAAAGTAACGGAAAAGGACTTGGCCCATCAAGCTTATTATCAAACGGATGCGCTGCGGTTGGCTTATTTGAGCTCACTTTTAACTGATGCAAAGGATATTCGAGCGTTTTCGGAGTAGTTGTTTAGGGGACTGTGAGTTGCCATCAACTTCGACCATAACTCATAGCCTGCTCCAGAGCCATGGAAAGAGTGCTTTCCAAGATCTAAAATTGAATCGAATTTTGAATAACGCAACGATTAGCAGGCATGTGCTGCTCACTAACAGCTGGAAGAAGTCGCTGTCGAGCAGATTTTCATAGCAAAATGAGATGGATTTTTGGTATCACCTCTTTTGAGGGTCAAATTTGCTCTAATTATGCTTGACATAAGGTAATACGAGGCAAAAAAAAAGAGCGAAAGTTTTTATACATGCTGGTAAGAAAAGTGATGTGAACTTTTTTGAGACCCAAATATTACCTCGTATTCTAACAGTTTTGAGAGCATATTAATGCCAAATTAACTCATGAATAAAAAAATTTTTGCACTCATTTTTGCTGTGTACCTTCTTATGTCAAGCGAAATGAAAGAAAATTTGGCTTTCATTGCGTGATCCCTTAGACCCATTTAGGTCCTTCCTCCACCCAATACCCTTCTTTAGAAAGTGAAGGGGCATTTTATCCTAAGGATAATTTTATTCTAATTTAAGTTTACTTTTTCTGTACGACTTATTTTGTCTTACTTCCGCGTATGTCTATCACCATACAATTTAACATCTGATTCTTCGTCCGATTCCATCACTTTCATCGTATGATCCTTGCCAGGATTGGTCATATTTTCAAACAGTCTGTTTTATTTATTGTGTTGCCACTTTCTTGAAAGTGTTTATATCCACACAATCTTTGATGTTCGTCGGTAGGTTGTAGAACATTTTCAATCCGTTGTAGAAAAGAGAGCATTTGCTCATCTCTTTCCTAATATTCGGCAGTCTGAAGACTTGTGTTCTTCTAGTGTTGTATCTGTGAATGTTGATTCCGTATTGCAGGCCATCCGTTAAATAATTTGGTAGCATTCCATTTTTTCATATATATTAAAATTAAGCAGTTATATGCAATTTCCTGTTTCATTGACAACTATTGAAGAATATCGAGCATTCAAACGCTGGCGTGTTCGATTGCATCGTATCACTACTCGCATAATTTTTTTGTGTGTTTTGATTGCAGTCGGTTTGTCTGTGTGTCAGATGCGTGAAGCAATATTGTAGCGCAATAATCGAAGTGTGGTATGATCACGGATTTAACATAAATTACTTTTGGCCAGAAAGTCATAGATCGGCTAAATTGGCAAAGTATGCCATATTTTATGGCGATTTTCTTGATTGTATAGTCAATATGTGCTATGAAATTCAGCTTCTCGTCAACTTGTATTCCCAAGTATTTGATCTGACGCACTCTTTCGATGGCACAACCATCAATTCCCAATTCGGGGCAAACTCTTATTTGACGAGTAATAATAACCATTCTGCTGGTTTCATTAAGATTCACACTTATGTTTTAAAAACTTAGAAATATTTTTCAAATCGGCAATTGCTTCTTGAATCATCTGCAGACAATTTGAGACAACCATAACGTAGACAGCGTTTTTTATGTCATTGATGTACAATATGAATAACAAGGGACCCAGAACACTTCCTTAGGGGACTCCTAGATTATTTTCTTTATATCGTGAATACGATGATCCATATTGTGTTCTCCGCATTCTATTATTCAAAAAGTAGTCTTAAAACAGTTAAGTACCCCCAAGCAACCAAAAGTCCCATAAAACAGGTAAAAAAACGCTTACTCAGCCCATCATTGATATGAAGTACGTTCTATGCAGCTCAAAATTTAAGTTCTCATTGATACTTTCAAGTTCCAAAATAAGTCTTAATGATCTTCTATTCAGCTTTCAACGACCTCTTAATTCAGCTTCCGAAAATGAGCAAAAAATCTCTCTCTATCTCAACTGAACCGTTGGCTTCGGTTCATATCACCTTCTCTTGATTATTTACTGTGTCCTGTACCGGTGCCGCCATGATGCCACGCGCCGGATTCCAAACTCGACAAATTGCTCAATTGCTTCTTTCTTACATTTCCTACATAAAGCTTAGTTCTTTTAGAAATGGGACAATTTCTTTTGCTTATAGCTCGTTAACTAGTAATCGGACATTCAAAATTTTGACAGCATTTTGCTGCCTGTGAAAAGTACTATCCGACCTATTTTTATCAAAATTCTAAATTTACGCGTTTTTAAGACATTTACAGTGCAAGAAAAAATGAAAAAAATAATTTTGCACAGTTTTCTTCAAAATCCATCATTATCAAATTGATAGATGACAAAACCGTTGATTATTCAAAGAGTTAATGTGTGTGAGTGGCAGAGGTGCAAAGCATCGCATCGTTTTGTAAGCAACGTTTGACTTTTTCCCGACCACATCAAACTAACTTCATCTTCGGAAGCGTCGGCTTGCAAACATAGCACGCCTACTTTTGATTGTAAATGAACGCATCGCAACGACGCTGTGGCACGATTGGTTCAAATCAAGGTTGCTGTTCTTCGCTCAGAATGGTTTTTCACCCCGATCCTAGTCACCAACGAGTATACTCCTCAACATAGAAAGTCTGTTTTCTTAAGAAACGACGCTTTTCAGCATAGAACGACGCAAACCTAGTTTGTTTTTCTTTCCCTCTTTAGTGATCCGTTATTTTTTGAGTTACTATCGGTAACCATCAAACAATCATCATTCGCTTCTAATGAAAACATTGCGCGTAGACGGCATCGAATTCTTCGACATCTACTCGACTCGCTGACGATCATGCTTCGCCGCGAACGCTTCATGAAGAAAAACGAGTTAATTCTTGGAACGCAAGAGATGCCCAAGAACCAAATTTATGCCAAAATTGCCTTATTTTCCTCTCAAGCTGTGTTAATTATTTTATTAAATGTCGGTCTTAGTCTTTATCCCAGGAATTGATTCCTAGTAGCATTCTCCCTTAAAGGTCTGATTTTGGGCATGAATCAACAGCATCGTCATCAACTCGCGCCGAATCAACTCGCAAACGAGTTCATTCAGTAGCAAAGCGAATGATTGCTGGAGTAAACAATGACTAAAAATCGGAAGGAGAAAATCAACAAGGAACGCTAGGCAACACAAACAGAACGAAAATTCATAGTACATGGTTCACTAAGACGGCGTTGTTATGTTGCATGTTTTGATTCGTTCGCGAGTCGATGCTTAACAGCGTCGTTACTGTGGTTGCGTCGTAACGATTGAAAATTTTGAAGCAAACGAAGCGATTATCAGTAACCCTGGTTCAAATGACTGCATCTCTTAAGTTCATTCCGATGCTTTGCGAACAGTTCGCCTACTGATTTTAAGGCGACGTCAACCGAAGGATCCGTTCGTTTGAATTTATCGAGGATAAGTTCAAACGACCTTATCGAGATAGGGTCGTTTTTGAACGTTCAATTGAATGTTCGTCTGATGCGTTCGGCAGCCTAAGGCAAGAAGCCGAGCCGTGTTAGGATGGGATGGATTATTGATATGGTGCATTGCTTGCGTGTGGTGTTGGACGTCGCTCGACGATAGAGGGTGTCGGGTGTCTTGTAGAGAATGAGGCGCAGTTACAGTTTCATTTAACAGTCCAATTTCACTGAATAAAATGCAAACCGCCCAACTACGGTTGGGCTTGTAAGAGATTGTTGATTCTTTTTCATTCCAATTTGCGGATATTGGCTGTTTGCTTGAGTTCTGAACCTAAAACTAAAGCAAACCATCAATATCAGCAAAATTTAATTTCAGGATCAGTATGCATGAAAATCTGTTTTCAGATTTCAGATTCAGATTTCAGATTCCCATTCCAGATGCAGATTTCAGATTCAGGTTTCAGATTTCAGATTCAGATTTCAGACTCAGATTTCAGATTCAGATTTCAGATTCAGATTTCAGATTCAGATTTCAGATTCAGATTTCAGATTCAGATTTCAGATTCAGATTTCAGATTTCAGATTTCAGATTCAGATTTCAGATTCAGATTCAGATTAACGATTCAGATATCAGATTCAGATATCAGATTCAGATTTCAGATTCAGATTTCAGATTAAGATTTCAGATTCAGATTTCAGATTCAGATTTCAGATTCAGATTTCAGATTCAGATTTCAGATTCAGATTTCAGATTCAGATTTCAGATTCAGATTTCAGATTCAGACTCAGATTCAGATTTCAGATTCAGATTTCAGATTCAGATTTCAGATTCAGATTTCAGATTCAGATTTCAGATTCAGATTCAGATTTCAGATTCAGATTTCAGATTCAGATTTCAGATTCAGATTTCAGATTCAGATTTCAGATTCAGATTTCAGAATCAGATTTCTGAATCAGATTTCAGATTCAGATTTCAGATTACGGATTTCAGATTTAGATTTCACATTCAGATTTCAGATTCATATTTTGTTTTAGATTTCAGATTCATATTTTGTTTAGATTTCAAATTTCAGATTCTGATTCAGATATCGGATTCAGGTTTCATATTAAGTATTCAGTTTTAGAATTAAGGTTCAGATTTTGGGTTTAGATTTCAGATTCATATTTGAGGTCCTGCTTACTGAAAATTACTTTTTGTTTGGAGCCGAAGGGGTATAAGTGCAGACCCCTTTGCCACCAACCCAAACGTGATTTCCTGTATGAAGTGTTCATTTCATCGGGACGGAATAAAAAAGAATTTAATTGGCATTTGAAAAGTAAATCATGTTTGAAAATTTACTACCAACAGTTAATCATTTCATTGCATTTACTGATAGTTATGGTGAACAAAATATTATCCAATTTTTTCATTTTTTCTATTCTAACCCCAATAAATGAATTCCAAATTCCTGATTTTGGGTCTTCATCATATGGTGTACGCCACGAAATCTGAATCTGAACTCTGAAATCTGAATCTGAAATCTGAATCTGAAATCTGAATCTGAAATCTGAATCTGAAATCTGAATCTGAAATCTGAATCTGAAATCTGAATCTGAAATCTGAATCTGAAATCTGAATCTGAAATCTGAATCTGAAATCTGAATCTGAAATCTGAATCTGAAATCTGAATCTGAAATCTGAATCTGAAATCTGAATCTGAAATCTGAATCTGAAATCTGAATCTGAAATCTGAATCTGAAATCTGAATCTGAAATCTGAATCTGAAATCTGAATCTGAAATCTGAATCTGAAATCTGAATCTGAAATCTGAATCTGAAATCTTATGAAATTATTTTATCGGCTATATCGGTGAAATTTTTATATTCTTTGAGAAAGAATATTTTAGAATTTTTTTTAAAAACGAACACAAACACATACAGGATCTTAATCAAACTTCATGTTTCCTTGAAGAGATTCTTTTTTCTTAACTCTAAGCGTACATCGTTCGAGGACATGATGGCTAGCATCTTACAAATGCTAAAACCACCATTTCACAGAAAGTGTACTATGTATGCCGTGACAGGGATTCGATCTCATGCCCACTGGCTTAGAAGACTTGAAGGCTACCCTCTACGCCACGGGCGGCGGCTGACTGATAGATAAGTATCAGTATCAACCACTGCAAGGTAGTAGGCCCGTGAGGAACAAAACGATGAAATGTGATGAAAAGTTTTTCAAATTTGAATTACCCTTCCGCTCATTTTCAACATCTTTCACCTTCTTCTAATCTTCTATCCGTCTATATTCTTTCAATTCTAAAATATTCTTTCTCAATGAATATAAAAATTTCACCGATATAGCCGATAAAATAATTTCATGAAATAAATTTACGGTGATTAACTCTTAATTTCAAGAATCTGAAATCTGAATCTGAAATCTGAAATCTGAAATCTGAAATCTGAATCTGAAATCTGAATCGGAAATCTGAATCTGAAATCTGAAATCTGAATCTGAAATCTGAATCTGAAATCTGAATCTGAAATCTGAATCTGAAATCTGAATCTGAAATCTGAATCTGAAATCTGAATCTGAAATCTGAATCTGAAATCTGAATCTGAAATCTGAATCTGATATCTGAATCTGATATCTGAATCGTTAATCTGAATCTGAATCTGAAATCTGAACCTGAAATCTGAATCTGAAATCTGAATCTGAAATCTGAATCTGAAATCTGAATCTGAAATCTGAATCTGAAATCTGAATTTGAAATCTGAATCTGAAATCTGAATCTGAAATCTGAATCTGAAATCTGAATCTGAAATCTGAATCTGAAATCTGAATCTGAAATCTGAAACCTGAATCTGAAATCTGCATCTGGAATGGGAATCTGAAATCTGAATCTGAAATCTGAAAACAAATTTTCATGCATACTGATCCTGAAATTAAATTTTGCTGATATTGATGGTTTGCTTTAGTTTTAGGTTCAGAACTCAAGCAAACAGCCAATATCCGCAAATTGGAATGAAAAAGAATCAACAATCTCTTACAAGCCCAACCGTAGTTGGGCGGTTTGCATTTTATTCAGTGAAATTGGACTGTTAAATGAAACTGTAACTGCGCCTCATTCTCTACAAGACACCCGACACCCTCTATCGTCGAGCGACGTCCAACACCACACGCAAGCAATGCACCATATCAATAATCCATCCCATCCTAACACGGCTCGGCTTCTTGCCTTAGGCTGCCGAACGCATCAGACGAACATTCAATTGAACGTTCAAAAACGACCCTATCTCGATAAGGTCGTTTGAACTTATCCTCGATAAATTCAAACGAACGGATCCTTCGGTTGACGTCGCCTTAAAATCAGTAGGCGAACTGTTCGCAAAGCATCGGAATGAACTTAAGAGATGCAGTCATTTGAACCAATCGTGCCACAGCGTCGTTGCGATGCGTTCATTTTTTTCAACCACAAGTTAGGCGTCGTAGCTGATCTTAACCTTTTCGAGAAATAATCAGCTTGCGACTTTTTCTCGACGACGTTTGCGCTGAACGTTCATTTGCACCTCTGGTGAGTGGTGGAAAAGTACGCACACACTGTCAAAAATGTCCACAAAGTTCAAATCAATCATTAGAGTGTAGCACATGATCGACAACTACACAGCAAGAAAAATTCGTGTAAATTTAGATCGAAAACGATGCACGAAAACGGAACATCAATTTCGATGTAAAATTCTATCACGGTTTATTTTTTTCCAGGATGTAATTTTTGAGGCGTGTAAATTTAGATTGAAACCAATGCACGAGATCGGATCACTAAAGCCGTCGTGTAAAAATACACAGGGATGTAAATTTTGAAATTAATTATCGTAAATATTGATATTTTTGCTAAATATTCAGGTTTTTGCTTTTGTCTTTGAATGAATACGCCCACATGTATTATTTTTAATTCACATTTATTTACAAAACTGAAAATTAAAACACCATCACGGAAAGCGTCAAGCTGGAATTGTTGTTGCATCCGATGATTCCCAGCACGCGGATGTTTTTACAGTTCAGCGTCATCAGTATCCTCGAATGGTTCCGGAACATCATGATCTTTCGGTCAGCACTTGGACACTTTAATTGATCTGACAAAAGTTTGTCCGGATAAATATCAGCCTTTGCGAAAATATCTGACCTTGCTGTAATGGAGAAAAAACTAGTCAGTTTCAACCGCATTCTTCATTTCACGTATACTTACGACTTTAAAAGACTCTAGAAGTGCTGCTGTAGGTAGCTACGCCTTTGATCGACTCGTTTCCGAATAATTTTTCGACTTGTTTACTTTGTGTGCAAACTAACGAAATATAAAAAGGCAGAAGTAAAATATTTGCATTCAATTTTAAATCAAACAGATCTAACTTTACACGGTTTGTGACATAAATTTCATTGACCGGTTGATTTTTACACGACGCAATGTAAAATTACATCAAAACAGTTTATTTCTATACTATTTTTGAAAAAAGTCTAATATTACATCAAAAGGAGTTTAAAATTACATCTTTTTGCAATTACACTCAAGAAAAAATAGATCACTCGTTTTTTAGATTCCGTGTACTTTTAGAAATTTTTTGCTGTGTACGGTTAAGGGTCATCTGGAAAGTCAAGTCTCATACCAGAATTTTTAATTTGGAATCAGCGAAAAACTAAGGGTGGATCGCTGAAATGTCCAAAAAAATTTCTCCGATAAGCTGAAAGTGTTGCCTAGTAATGAATCATTCAAACCCAACCTCAAAAAACAATTTTTTGCTGTTTCTAGAGCTCGTAAGCTGTACAGCCAGCACAGAGACAATGGGAAAGATGATGTTTGAATAACGACAAAACTTATGAAATACCCTACACTCAGGCAAATTCTTATTATAATTTTCATAAGATGCATCTTATGAACCGCTTTTTAGAGTGTAAAATAATGTTTCATAAGAGTCTTATGAAATTCTTAAAATTTTCATACGATGTTCTTATGAAAAATAGAAGAAACGGCATTGTGAAAAAATAATGAACACATTCATTCATAGCATCAGATTTTTTTCATCATCTAACAGTACGAAGCAATCGCCAGTTCATAGTTATTAATTATAGTTTTGCTTCAATGTTAAATTTTATTGTTATCTCCGGAATGGTAAGTTCGATTTGATGTTTTTGGTGTGAACTTTACTAAAATACATTATTTGTTTACTTTTCAGCAAGCTGATCGGCAAAAAACGAAAGGTCGAAGATTAAGATGCGGCTAAAAAAACTTTGATGGAGCCGTCTGTTGATGCGCTGCTGATGGTGACCATGAATGATTTAATTTTAAACAAATTTGGCAAACAATAAAGTGAATGTTTTTTGCATGAAATATCTAGAATTTTTCTTATTAGAAAGTGATTTACTGTTTCCATAAGAATCTCTTATGAAAAGCAACAACCTCTCATTGAAGTAGGCGTTCATCTTCAGAATTCATTCGCGTCATAAGACAATCTTATGAATTTCATTAATTTTTCTTATGGCGCCACTTCATAAGAGAATCTTATGGCATACATAATAGTATTTCTCTGAGTGTATTTATAACAAAATCCAGCGTTTGAATCCTATACCATGTCTGCTCGTGGCAAGGTCCCGAGCATATCAAAGTAAGTATTTGCTAGTTGTTTTGTATAAAATAAAATAATTTGCCCAAATTCTGCTCCTGTGAAAAAAAACAACAATTTTCAAAACGAAAATTTTGGTTTTCGCTGTTTTTTAAAGCCTAAAAAGAGTAATCTTGTATGTACACTTCACAACCTCCGATCTATACTAACCAATTATACTTGAACTTAAATCTCATGATGGTTTCACTTCGTTATTGTCAGATTTTGCCAGCAGAATTTGCATTGAAAACGCTTTAAAGTAGCTCAAAAATAATCAAGTTATGTTTATTTCAAAGCAGCTTGCCCTCAGTATCTTTTAAAAGAGAAGTGTTGAACCGAAAAGTAGCAGAAATTGAAGGAGAAGGTTGTAGCAATTTAAAATTCAGATTAGACGAAGTATAAGTTTGAAAAACTGATTAATATCATGAATGAAAAAAGTGTGCGCCAGCCAATACCAAGAATAAAGTAAATTTTTTTCTTACAAAAAAGAAAAATATTTTTTTTTCAAATTTTTCATGAATTAACATAAAATTACCTTCATTTCCTTCATAGAAAGTATTTAGATCAAACAAATGGTTTTCGAGATACACGCACTCGTAACTGTCCCATTTCTAAAAGAACTAAGCTTTATATAGCATCAGAATGGTCACTCAATTACTAAATTTCTTATTGAAAAAAACATGCACGGCTTGGGGATCGAACCCCAACCTTCGTGGTGAGAATCGAACACGCTACCACAAGACCATGCCTTCATGTTGTTCTAACCGAAACTAAAACTCGAAGTGGTGATTTGATTTTGAAAGCACATCAATGCACTTTTTGTGACTTATCAAATCCCGTTTTGAGCACTTTTGTGCCCTTTATGTGATTTACAAAATCCCGTATTGAGCACTATTGTGCCCTTTATGTGACTTAAGTCCCGTATAACGTACGTATAAATCACTTTTTCAACTTGCAAGTTCGTTAATGAGTACATAAAGTTCACGAAAGGGAAATAGGCAAAATAAGTCACATACATCGTACATATTGATCACTTTTGCAACTTTCAAGTTCATTAATGAGTACATAAAGTTCACTTAAGGGAATTGGACAGTTGATTCTCTTTGTCAGCCAATATGTAACTTTCAATGCCTTCATTCAAGTAAATATGTGACTTTTGGTTGCTTGGGCCGTTTCGTTGATACCCATTCTTTCCAAAACGTTTACAAACTTTAACCGATTAATTGTTTGGTTTCCAAAGCTCTCTTTAAATCCAGAAATACGGCAACTGTGTAACTACCGTTTTCAATATTGGTCTTCCAATTTCGAAGTATCAAGTTCACTGCAGATTCCGTTGAATGCTGCTTTCTGAATCTATATTGCACGTTAATCAATATTTCTTCTGACTAAATAAATGGAGAAATTGCTATTTAACCGCTAACTCTAGCACCATTTCTTGTATTTCCAACATGTTTATCAAAAAATATAATTTAAAACTTTCAAAGAGACGTTGTCGATACCAGCCGTGGATTTCATATTTATCACGATAACTGAAACTTCCACCATTGCAGTCAATATGATCCACGAAGACGTGAGAACTTGCCTAAATATTGTCAGAGATTTTCACGACACTGTCAATGAAGAAGTCATTTAACTTCTCTACGATTTCAGTTTCGTCTGTGATTTAAACCCCGTCAAACGAGACCGAATTTTCTTTTGCAGCATTTGAACTTTTATCGTTCGAACATCAAATGATGTTCAGTTAGATATCTGCTATGGAATTGAAAATAATGAAAACTAATTAATACCTTGTTTTGTTATCGAATAAAATTCTACATCAAATAGCTTTCTGTTGATTGTTGATAGCATTCTCCATGCTATCAATTGAAAATTATTAACGCAATAAGAAAAGTCAACAGCAAATGCTGCTCTCACTTTGCTTTAGGCAGCCCATTTTAGTTTGCTGTCATTTCTGGCATCAAAATTTGCTCGGGTTAGTTTCGAGGAAAGGTTTGAGGGATGAACAACGACTCGGCGTTCCAATCCCGAAGCTGTTCAGCATTCTTAATCTGCGAATTAAGAGAAGATGTTGAACTGACGATTTGATCAACTCGTATATGGATGGTCGCTGGTGGTGCTAGTAAATATTCTTCATTGTGGTCATCATCCATATTGTCCATTACAGATTGCTTCGAGCTTATGGTCACGTAGCAACAATAAAATCATCGGTGTAACCCAAATTGTTGCATTCAAAATTCTACGGAAAAAAATGGGTTATTGTTGAGAAAGTCAACGAGCATATCATACATTTTCAAAATCAATGTGTTTGTGTTCGTTTTTTTTTTAAAAAGTACACTTTCAGTTTTCCGTTTTTTTTCTGTTTTGAGGCGAATTTACCAACCAATCCTCTTAATAAAGTAAACTTAACTAAATTAGTAAAGACCCCGATGAAATTGAAAAAAGGCTGTACTTACCCATCGCAATACTGCTTCAGATCTGGATTGCCATTGTCCAGAGAACAAAACCGCTTCGGAATCTCACACCGTTTGCCAGCATACTCGGCACCGCACCGGCACTCTACCAACATGGTTTGGTTGTTAAACACACAGTTGCCATCGTTTAGGCAATAGTTGTTACAGGTATACTCTTCACACCGTTCCCCCCGATAGCCAACGTTACACTTGCACTTCGGTACACCCTCCTCCACTTGACACTCCCCATTGTAGCAATAGTCCGACGAACAAATGGCCGTTTCACATCGCGGTCCACTGAAGTTCTTCGGACAGGAACAGGACTGAACTCCTTCGGTTGAAACCTGGCAGGTTCCTTTGTTGAAACAGTAACCATCACACTTTTTACGATCGCATCGTTCCCCCTCGAACTGGGCGTTACATTTACAGTAAGGCCGATTATCGATACCTACAACGCATTCCCCCTGGGCGCAGAAGTTGTTGCAGATCGGAATCTCGCAGAAGGTGCCGTGGTATTCGGGAAGACAAATGCAGCTGTTTGTGTTGTGATTCAGAATTCCTTTGTTCAAACAGGTAATCATTTCCGGTTTGATCACTGGCGTTTGTTCCGTTTGTGGTTTCTTGCCTTCCGATTCCAGGCGAACATTTTCAACGATTTTGGCTATAACTTTTTTGCAACTGGGGTTATTCTTTTGATACTCAATCAGAAAGTTTGACCTAATCACGATTGCCGAAGGTCGGTTTCCCTTGTAAACAACTTGACTGTTGGTAGCATTTTCCTTGGATGTTTCATGAATTTCACCTTCCTCTTGGTCGACCCAATACAGGAATCGACTGTTACCGGATATAAACGTTGGTACCTTATCCAGGCCACTGTGGAACAGCTTGGTATCGTTGATGTTCAAAGTGGCACTTTGAATTGTGAAAGCTCGGCCAAATTTTTTCTCCACCCAGTAGATGCGATCGTTATAGTGATCGATTGTGATTCCTTTCGGCTGGAAGACTTCCTCTGAATGCGATGTCAGAACCGTTCCATTCATGGCAGCCTGCACGATGTTGGACGTTTTCAGGAAGCTGTTTGTCCAGTAGAGGTGCCTTCGGCATTCATCAATCGTCAGTGCCGCCAGATCATCCTCTTCGTCGACTTCGGCCACCTTCTGGATAAGCTTCAGCGACTCGTTGGAGCTTCGGTCCAACTCATCGACCCTCACCGAGTAGACGGCATGTGTTCCCTTCTCGGTCCAGTACAGCTTCCGCTCCAGATGATCGAAAGCCAATCCACTGATGTAGGCAGTTTGGTCCGCTTTTGGCAGTAGCTTTACAACTTTGTGATACTCCTCCTGGGGATTGGTGTCCAGGGCGAATATCCGGAAGGCAGGGTCTTTGAGATCACTGAAGTACAGCAGCTGTTTGACCTCGTCGTAGGCGAACGCCGATATCTGCTGGAACTGGTGCCCACCGGACGAGATCTGCTTCCAGTTTTGATCGAAGAACAGAATTCCGCTGCTGGTGGTGATGATTGCCTCTGCGAAAGGAAAGGCGATTTTGGTTAGTTTACTATCGGGTTTCAAAGTAGAATCGATTTTGTGGTTTGCGAAAAATACACGTCTATTTTGAATTTAGAAGACAGAAGAAATAAAAGCTCCAAAGGAAGCTTAGGACTTCAGCACTAAAAATTCTATTTTCTAGGTACCAACTTGGTATCGACAGTATAAAATACGACCTAGACAGCTAGTAACGATTACAACTCACTGTAACAGTTTATTTCTGTGCGATCTTAATCTGCTATGATACCAAATTTACAACAAAAAAATGTTCTCATTTACTGTAACTAAGAAGAATCGGAAATCCCAATCTACTGCTTGATGTCATAAGCAGAGCAGAAGTCTCTACACCCACAGACTCTACAGTCCAATAATGAACCTCCTTGGGGGTGGAATTATCGGTATAAGATTCTATGCCGGACCGGCCGGACCGGCGGCAACAAGCTTTCTAACTCCCAGCGCAACCGCATTGCATATGTCTGAAAGAAACCAAACAAAACATATTGCATATCCTATCACAAGACAAAGCAGAATGGAAACAATCAGCCAGCAAGGATATTGTCGAAGGATGTATCGAGTGTTGTGGATATACATATGTAATTTGTAATTTTGTAATTTTATTAACTTTAACGCCGCCTGTCGGTTACAATTAACTATTAGTTGAGGTTAAGGATATCACTTGTGTAACAAAACGCGTGGAATGTTAATAAATGTGTTGATATCGAAAATCTAATATTCGTGTCATGAAGCTCTGTTCAACACCGTCTTTAAGGTGGTTAACGAACTGGTTTGTCTTGTCGTCAAAGGTAAGTTGTTCCAACAGGACGCGCCATACAACAGTATAATCTTCCTTGAGTTTCTGGTATGTTGGGGGATGATGAAGCATTTGGATCGCTCGTTCCTCCCTCGCTGGAGGTGGGGAAGGAGATATGCAGATAGCTTTTGGTTGTAACCTTGGCGCATGAAGCAACATATACGCCTCCGATAGTTCTACAGAAGATCGCAGCCAAGTAAAGGGTGATACGGTCAAAATTTGGTCAAGGGAAAACGCGTGTAAATCGGTGAAATCGTTTATTTAAAAAATCAAATTAAATTTCTTTTTCAAGTTTAATTAGTATAAAATTCAGGAAAAATATTCAGTTAGGCTTCCGCTTTTCCAAATCCGAATTGCCAGGCCTTACGCTTAACCTCTGTCATCAGATTTTGTACAGCCACCTTGTCCACCTTCTTCGCAGCAGAAAGCCAGTTTGCCTTGAACTGCTGCTCGTCCTTAGCAGCTTTTTGGTCTTCTTCAGGTTCCGCTTGGCAATAGCCCAGTATTTCTCAATTGGGCGGAGCTCTGGCGTGTTGGGAGGGTTCTTGTTCTCGGGAACCACTTGCACGTTGTTGGCAGCGTACCACTCCATAGCCTTTTTACCGTAATGGCAAGATGCCAAATCCGGCCAAAACAGTACGGAACAACCGCGTTTCTTCAGGAAAGGTAGCAGACGTTTATTCAAACACTCTTGCACGTAAATTTCTTGGTTGACAGTCCCGGAAGCTATGAAAATGCTGCTTTTCAAGCCACAGGTACAGATGGCTTGCCAAACCAGATATTTCTTCGCGAACTTTGACAGTTTCATGTGCTTGAAAATATCTGCTACCTTTCGCCTTCCCTTTGCCGTATGAAACTCCTGTCCCGGAAGCTGCTTGTAGTCGGCTTTGACGTAGGTTTCATCGTCCATTACCACGCAGTCAAACTTCGTCAGCATCGTCGTGTACAGCCTCCGTGATCGCGCTTTGGCCGTCGTATTTTGTTTATCATCGAGATTTGGAGTCACTACCTTCTTGTAAGTCGATAGTCCGGCTCGTTTTTTGGCTCGATGCACGGTTGTAGACGATACAACCAGCTTATTTGCGGCATCTCGGAGAGAGAGGTTAGGGTTTCGCTTGAAACTACCGGCAACTCTCTTTGTCGTCTCAGCGGCTTCCGGTTTTCGATTTCCCCCCGATCCAGACTTCCTGGCTGTCGACAAACGTTTCCAAGCACTTTAATTACATTTGTAACGGTTGATTTGGCAACTTTTGGCGATTTTGTCAGCTTTGCGTGCGAATAACTCGGATTTTCGCGATGCGCAAGCAAAATTTTGATACGCTGCTCTTCTTCCTTGGACAGCATTTTGACAACTGAAGAGTGAATTCCAAAATCAAAATAAGAGCAACATTCTACACACACACCTTTAAAATGAGGGGTGTTCAGGTTTTTTTAAATGCAGAATTGAAAGAAATACGTCAAGTTGATATTGACCAAATTTTGACCGTATCACCTTTTATGAGTCTTCTGGTGGTCTACAGAGACTCTCTCTTCGTTTAAGATTGAAGACAAATCTTGCCGCTGATTTGTAACACCTTAGCAACTGGTCCTTACAGGCTGCTGAGAGACCTGGGAAGTAAACTGTATCGCAGTATAAAAGATGGGAACAATAATACAGGGTCCGGCAATTGAACTGCTACAAAACTTTAGGAGTGATTATTACGAAGTATACAAAACCGAGTTAGATGACACCTTGTCACCTTGTTAACGTTATGTCTAAGATGTCAGAGGATATTTTTGCTAATTTTGTGATCAAGTGTTTTTTTTTGTAAAAATAGTCCTCGAACCTTAACGTAATGCTTTGATTGCCTAGTTCCAGGCTGTGAAACGGTAGAAAGACATATTTCGTGAGTTATCCAATGAGTGTATGTATTTTTTTAATTTTGGCTCGCACTTGGAAGATACTTGGAGATCAGAAGTACCCAAGTATAGTAAGGTGGGGATCGTCAAGCTACAGTGGCGACACCTACCATGGTGAAGATCATCAAGATGCACCCTGAGAGAATTTCTTGGCGTAGTAACACTAAATTGGCGATAGACTTTAATACACCGGATCAAAATCGCCGTCGGATCTTGGAAGATGATCTTTAGGCCCAGCCTTACAAGATCCTAAGATTTCAAGACCTCTCGTTTGAACAGAATATCGTGTTTTCCGCCGATGAATTATCGCCGTTCAGCAGTTCGTGAAAAACAGAACTACAGATTTTGGTTGCCAGAAAGGTCACGAACCTTACAAACGTATTAAAGGCCACAAGACGACAGAAATCTGTCTTATTAAAGGTCTGGGTCGGAATCGCCCGTACTTTCCTGGCGAAGATCAACCGAACACCCTGAAGAGGTGTAGATCAATCAATTTACGTATCGAAAATAGTTCTACGGCATGTCCTCGAACTGTGTACACGTCCCAATTTTGGTTTTGATTGGTGGTTTTTTATCAGAACTTCACATTGGCTTACCAAGGAAAGAGGTCCCAATTTTTGTGTGGGATTTGTTTTTTGAGGGTTAATTTCGAGTACGGAGTGGTCGGGTAGTTCGCCGGACCTGAACCCTATGGACTTGGCTGTCTAGCGTATACAGAAGCCCGAAGTCTACTCCACAAAACATGACGGGTTGGAAGTTCTGAAGCGCTATCTAGTTGAGTCCTGTGATAAAATACCTCAAAAACCACCTGCGGTCTTTTTAGAATATGTGCCTTGAGCTTCTGCAGCGAGTGGTTAAGCTTAAGGACAAAAAAAAATCAAAAGGCGCCAATGGATTTTGAAAATATGATCTGTTTTGATGTAAATCGTATTAAATTTTAAAAAAAAAGTTATTGTTATGATCAAATTATTTGTAAGTTCCAATGTAGCACTTCAATTGCCGGAGCTGTAGATTGGACCAGTTTCAAACAAATTGGAACGGTGAGAACGGATTAGAATTGACGGAAAGTTCTGAGAGTGACGAAAACTTTTGATGAAACTGTTGGCGTGGTCGGTCCAATTCATGTTGTGATCCGTTGTAAGCCCAAAGTTTTTCAATTTTTTTTATCAGAGGGATGGTTTGATTACAGAAGATAATGTCAATGTTAGGACTGACACTATCTCGTTTGGTGAAAACAATCACTTACTGGGGTTGGGTGAGAGATAATTATTCTTTCTCCGCAGCTCAATTCTCGCCAGGTCTTCGTGGATGATTCGGACAAGTTCATCAACTTCAGATATAGGCCCATTTAGGTAAATTCTGCGTAAGTCATCTGCATAGAGTTAATAGCTGCAATTTAGGATGGTAGGAAGACTATTTACATATAGGGCCCTATTACAGAAGACGAGTCGAGTAACTCGACTCGACTCCAGTCAATGTCGAGTCGAGCGAAATATCGTATTACGGTAGTCGAGTGAAACAGCCGAGTCACAAACCTTCAAGCAGTCAACTCAGTCGAGCTACTCGACTGAAATTCGACTACTGTAATACCAAAATGGCTCAATCGAGTTTAATGACTCGTGACTCGCCTTATGTAATAGGGCCAATAAGCTGATGAGCAAGGCACTCAGGCATGAACCTCGAGGTGTACCATTAGAACAGTGTCGCATTAGAACAACGCACGACCTGACATCGGTTCGTGAGAAAAGACGATATAAGATTACATGCGGGTGACGAGAAACAAAACTCGGATATCAATATCCTTGCTAGCGATCGATGATTGACGCAGTTGAATGCTAGTGAGTAGTCAACAAGAACCAATATTGTGCAATGATTGCTGTCGAGATTACTGAGTATGTCGTGTGTCACCTTGGATCAAGCAGTTGTAGTTGAGTGACCTTTACGATAACCAGATTGATGTTTAGCAAGGAGAGGAGGATCGTGTTGGTTAAGATGTTCTGTTATTTGTGCCAGTAGTACTTTTTCCAGTATCTTGGACATGGCTGGGATGGGAGAACGCTTATTGGCCTGTAATTTTTAGCAGCCATAGGATTACTTATTTTCGGAATAGGAGTTACGTTAGCTTTCTTCCATATTCTTAGAAACGTAACGAGAGCTATTAAGTTAACAGGTATGCTATCTGAGCCAATTGCATTGGAATGGATCTCGTAAAGTCTTTTGCAAATCTCATTGACGGATTTGAAAGTCAAATCGGTTATTCATGTTGTTAATTGACAATAAACTTTCGTTTGCTAGCCGACTCAGATGGTGCACTGGGTAAGATATCGGACTGGCAAGCCGAGATGAGATATTGTAGTGAGTTCGATTCTAATTATTTTTTTTTTCGGATTAATTGTCCAATAGGATGAAAATCCCATAAAATGTTTTTCTTGTTTCGCTTGAATGTAGTGGTCATGCATCATTTTGCTTGGGAGCTCGAGTCTTTAGGCCAGTAGTGATTTTCCAATCATATCATTTTTGGTACAGTACACTTTTCAGCGCATCTTCGGCACAAAGATTTGCTAAATAGGCATTGGATTTTTGCAGCCTCTTCTATGGGTACACAGAAGAAACAATAATGATGTTGATTTTTCAGTACAAAAATTCAGTTTTTGCATACAAACTTTAAAAATCATGGATGAGTTTTGAGCTAAAACGAAGCTTTTTAGACCCCAGGGTTTGAGAAATTCGAAAATAACCCCAAGTCGACTCAGTCTACTGCTACATATCATAAGCAGAAGTCTCGATCCATTTTGATTAGCTATAACAAAGAAGGGCTTCAATCGTCTCATTTCGCATGTCTCATTTCTCATGTCTTAGGTCTCATGTCTCAGGTCCCAGGTCTCAAGTCTCATGTCTCTTGTATCAGGTCTCATGTCTCATGTCTCAAGTCTCAGGTCCCAGGTCTCAGGTCTCAAAAAAAAAACTAAGTGTTTTCCTTTGAAGAGGACTTGAAACATTTTCTCTCAAATACCGCGTAAATTCCCGAAAACCGCGTAAAAAACCTTACTGTACTTATTTTCCCTCTAATCGTACATACTATCAGCAGAAGTTTCAATCAACTGCAACATGTTTCGCAATCGCAAGCGGGTGCCTCAATCCATTCTAATTCACTATACCAGCAGAAGTCTCAGTTCACCGTATCTGATATTTTGTGAAAAATATTTTCAATTCTCTACTAGGGCCATTTATTCCAAATCAGATGTCTCACATTGTTTTTAATCACTGTTTAAGCAGAAGTCTTAATCCACTATATTTATTTTGTTCTTGAGCAGAAGTCTCAATCTGCATTGACTCACTCTACCAGCAGATGATTCAATTCACTGTCACAGATTTCAATCTCAATCGGACGTGCTAATCCACTCTGATTAACTCTTCTAACAGAAGTCTCGATCAACTGTTACTGATATTCTGCAAGCAGTAGTTCCAGTTCTGAAGCAGATGTCTCAATTTGTTGTGATTGACTCTACCAATAGAACTTTCAGTATGCTGTACGGTTTGTTTCTGACTAGAAGTCTCAATCAGCAATAACTGTTAAATTTTAAAAGCCAAGTTAAAAGGATTGTTAGCAGAATAACAAAAAAAATCTTTTCAGCCAAACGTACTAACCAACTCAAGAAAAGATTCCGCCAACTACCGGTAATTGCTTCACATCCTGTATGCATCAACCAGCACCTTTCAAATCTTGATCTCGTAGAACGGTTCGGGATGTTGCGCTTACCATCTAAGCTTTACCGTCAATTAACCGTAGCCAATGGTCATTGAACCATCCAATCTTATGAGGAAACAGAGTACCTTTCAGCAGCTCGTGTAACGCTCAAGACTGTTATTTACGCTAAGCGCATAAGAACACACACAAAAAATCTTCCTACCTTTTCCCTCGAAAGGATCGTGCACAATCCGAGGTCGGGGGGCCTGTCGAATCTGCCGAACACTCCCCCAGTCTAGCTAACAGGTGAAGGAATCTCGTTTAAAGTACTGGTGCAACTGGTTATTGAAGGAATGTGTAAGAAACTTTAAGATGTAGCAACAAACGAAAAAAAGAGAACCTAAATCAAAACATTCAACCTGTTCGTGATCCATCTGGACAGATCTTGATCTAGGAACTGAATCTCAATTAGCGGTCGTCACCGTCGTTGTCAGGCAGGCGGAAACCCGCTTGAACAGTTTCGTTACCGGGCACGATTTCTTTTCGCGTCATGTTGCGTTGCGTTGATCTTTATTTAGGGTTCCGTGAAACCTTTTACAGCCAAACGCAAACGCAAGCACAGGAGGTAATAAAGTGGGTTTTTGTTTACTTTATCGAAGACCGGTTTACTGCTTTTGTCAGTGACAATTTCACATAGGAAACTCATTCCAAATACTTGTTTTTTCGTTTGTAAAACTATTCGGACGTTCAATTGGTTGTGTTTATCGCTAAGAAATATCCACAAACTGCCTCAGACAACCGTCATAAATTTACGTAGAAGTTAGCTCTTTCCAATTTTCTTGACAACTTTTTCTGAGTTGACTGACAAGTTGAAATTAAAATGTTATTCACTTCATGATTACAAATTTCGGTATGGCCAAGTCGTAAAGCATTAAATTTATTGACATTTTACACACTCTTTATTGAGATCGTTAACAGATTACCTGGACTTAAAAAAAGGATTTGGAAAACAAAAATTGAAAATTCAAATAAAAAAGTTATAACGTGAGTACTAAGTATGGAGCTTTGAAATCCTGTCCTGAATACTTTGATCGATTTAAATGTGTTATCAATGACACAATGAATAAACACCCAACACAACATCTCGTGCTTTTAAGTGGCTGTTTAGATGGGAGATAAACTCCTATTTTCGCAAAAATAAAAAAAAATCCTTTCCAAGGTGCCTTTCAAACATTGTTTTTGCAATAATACTCCAACACTAGAAGTGGCTAGAGATTGTGAAACAGAAAAAAACTCACTTGTCCCCCTGAAGGAGTTTTATCGGGTTACGTTTATCTACTGGCTGAGGCTGATCGTCGTCGTGTGTCTAGTCACGTAGTCCCCTTTCTTATATCTGGCTCATAGTTTGCGAAACATATTATCGCAAACAAACGTTAGAAGAGTAGTAGGCAATTTATTGTGCAAACGAAAAACTGGGAACCATCGAAATTTGATATTTCATAAAACATCAACCGTTCTAATTCCAATAAACATAAGGCTCCTAGAACGCTGGTGATGCAAAACCACCAATCGGTTGCATAAGATTTAGAATGGTCCCGCCAGAAACGAATGTTATTGGGAATTGGTGCTTGAGAATAAATAAATAAAACAAATGATATTTTGTTGTGACGGATGTTGTTGCGTTCGGTGCTTTTTATAATTATGGGATTCCTAAAAAAATGTGAACTCAATCTTTCCCGTAATCCGGTTTCCGGTGATGTTTGGATGATGAAATCAATTGTTTGTCTATTTTAACTTTTAACACAATGATGGATAGGGAATTCCAGCTATGTATTTAAACAATTTAAAAAGAAAGTTCTTTGGTTAGTTTTGTATTTTTTTAAGAACTTCGAACCTGTTGAAAAAGTATCGAAAACGTATTACTGAGTTGTTTAATCCAGTAGAATAAAGGCTGAATAAGTATCACATTCATGATTTTAAACATTCACAAAAGACAGAGAAGCCATTCTTGGTTTAGAGAAATCAAAAGATCAAACAAAAAGAATAAAGAAGAATAAATTCTTATTCATAGCTTTTAAAAACGTTGAGTGTCGAAGTTAAGGAAAAAACATAAAAATATAGATGATTAAAAAAAGAAATTGACTTTAGTTTGCTTGAAAGAAACGAACAAATAATTTTGAGCAGGCTTTAGAGCACATTGTTTGGGTTATTTTATTGAAATTCCAAGTTGTCAAATTTTAAATTTAAATACCTTCATTGAATTATATTTGAGTAATATTTACAGGGTTGCTAGCGATTTTTCGTTTTGAAATTCCAAAGTTTTTCCCGGTTTTTCCCAGGTTTTTTCCCGTTTAGTTTTGTCGATAATAGTTTCATTATTAAATTAATATCATTTGAGTTATGCTTGTAAGTGTAGCACACTTGCGGAGAGCGAAAAAACGAGATAACTCATATTTCTCCGCAATTAGTGATAACATAAACGATTATTTTAATAATGAACGAAAATAAGCGATTATGAGATAAATCTATATCGAAATTCTCAAAAATACTCTTAAATTTTGAAATAATTCTAAAAATATTTTTGAAAATTCGTGAAAAAATTTCAAAAATGTCAATTTTCCCGGTGAGGAGCCGAAATTCCCGGTTTTTTCCCGGTTTCCCGGTGACGTGATGAAATTCCAAAGTTTTTTCCGGTTTTCCCGGTTTTCCCGGTTCGCTAGCAACCCTGTATTTATGAAGAATGTCCACGTAGACATTATCCAATCTTTAAAAAAAAGTCCACTTTTCAAAGACTTTAATTTAAAAAAATCTAAGTCCTAAAATTTTCACAAAATTTAATTATTTTTTTAAATTTGTTAGGATAAAAGACCACACGTAAAAATAAAAAAATGACCAAATTTAAATCGAAATTTATAATCAGCAAGCTGTTTTCTAAAAAAAATTGTTTTGTTTTTTACCAATCGAATGCTTATTTATGTTAATTTTAACGAAATTTCAATCAAGACTAACATATCACCTGAAGACTACAACACTATTGGACTTAAAACAAAAAAGTTATTGCGGCTAAAAGATTATATTTTCTTCACATATTGTCAAATTATACGAAATGGGTAAAATATACTCATAGCTAAGGGTCTAAATCATGGGTGGCCAACATTTTCAACAGGCGGGTCAAGTTTCAGAATTGAGATTAGCTGGTGGACCACAAAAACGAATTGTTCTGGAGCATTAAAAAAAATTATAACAGATTTTGGAAAAAGCCATGGGAAAAACATTTGCCTAGGTCACATTGAGTATGGATTCATATAAATTAGTTATTTTTGTTACTTGCATATTTTTATAAATTTCGATCCATCTGAAAAATAGTGGAAATATTATGCATTACGCAATAAATTATCCCTTCCAACTTATATATGTTTTCAAGGAATTCAAAACCTTTTCGGTTTAATCATCCCAGAAATGTCAAATCGCGTGACTACAATGGACATCAAGCCAATTTTATGGTCTCAAAATAAAAAAAAAAATGACCGCCCAATTTCCAAAGTTTTCAAGTTCACCGTTCTTCTTAGAAATATTTGATAAACAAATAAAGAAAAACTGCAGAATGAAATTGTTGAAAAAAAAAGTAAAGGTCACAAGCTTTTGACATTTAAAACAATGATTATTTCAAAATATTTATTTTACCTTAACATCAACTCAATCCAACTGTTTTCAAATTTTCCAGTATCTCGATTTGAAAAGTGTATTAAGAAAGACTTCTTCAAACAAGATGAATACGAGTTTGATTATTTTTATAATCATTGCACCTTCTTAAACAAAATTTTGAGTCGTTCTTCTGAGAGATTTGTCAGTACCAAACCGGTTCTAGTTTAATTCTACTACCCAACTGCAAAATCTGTCTAGTTTTTAATTATTGATGTACACAAATACAAATCACGTTGACAATTAAAATATATTTGGGTTTAGTTTAATTTTCAAAAATATACCCTGGAAAATATTGTCTGGAAAACTGAGCAAAAAATTAAAAGTTGGAAAAATTTACAGAGCAAATTTTCGATATGTTACATAATTTGCAAAAGTTATCAAATTTTTATGAATGAACGAAATTTTGAAATAAAATTCAAGTTACGAATGGTTGAAGTTGTTGTGAAAATATAATTTCAATTATGATGTTTATATGATATGGTGATTTTTTTTTAATTTTCAAACAATATTGATAGGGCCTTATTATCTTTCTGAGGCTATCCAAACTCCTCAATATTAAAACTAGAGTCCGCTTGAACTTGCTTCATACCAATAATGATGTGTAGTCACCAAATCCTTTTTTTTTAGTGACGGTAACCTTTTTTGTAAAGTTATATGAGGCCCTTATATCCCAAGGGGTATAAGTGCAAAAATAACCGATTTTGAATCAATAATGCCAATTAATACTTCAAGTTTCAAATTGTATTTTGCGATTTTTTTTCCAATTTTCACCCTTTTTTGTAAAGTTATATGAGGCCCTTATATCCCAAGGGGTATAAGTGCAAAAATAACCGATTTTGAGTAAATAATGTCAATTAATACTTCATGTTTCAAATTGTATTTTGAGATTTTTTTTTCAAATTTTTTAAACTACATTCGGAACTTTATTGCGGAAATTGCACCTATTCAGACTCCTGTGCAAATAATTTCCACGCAGAAATATTTTCGCACTGACGCAAACATAGACAACCCGTGTCAGTTTTTCAAATCAGCCGTTGCTCGCTTCTGATTTTCGAATCACATTTCCAAACGGCATAATTGTTATTGTTTTGGCGAAAATTTTTATGAAATGCGAACCAAGGATTTTAATAACGAAAATTGACCGATCAACAAATGAAAAGAAACAGAATGCATTCTTTACATTCGGGTACAAGAATGTAAGTGGAACAAATAAATCATGCATTATTAGGGCGTTTTTCGAATTACTGAAAAATTAGCCAAAAAATTATGGATTCACTGACAACTTTTACTGACACACCAGTCGCAATTGTTTTTAATTCAATTTTATCCAAAGATGTAAAAAATATCGATATGTGTCATTGTCTGTATATAGGTCTGTGAGCAGATTTTACTGCGCGCAAATTATTTGCACGGGGGTCTAAATAGTTTGTTGAAGACGGCAACGGTGCGTATGAAAGTTGATTTTTTGGTAGAAATAAGGCCGGAACAAATATCAAATCCTTCTTTGTCACTCGGAGTTGGAACATCATGAGGGGGGGGGGGGGACAATAAAAAATAATGCGAAAAACAAATAAATTGAAATAAGTTGCACGGAAGCTTGTGTGCACAAAAAATTGCATACTATATCACTGCACTTCACTGCACAAAACTTCTAAATCAAGTAATTTTTTATCGAATAATTCAATCAAATCAAGAAAAAAAAAGCTGACTTTATTTAACTTCCATCATCTTAAATTTGTTTTTTAGTCTGTTAATCATTCAGATATTGGAATTTTTTATCGAAATTTACATAAATCACTTCAAACTTTATTTATTTCCCCCTTCGGGTTTTTTGAAATTTCGAGGGGGGGTTGGTGGTGACAAAAGAAGAAATTAATATTTGTTCCAGCCTAATTTGAAGTAACTGAACTCTGATGTTGGTCTTTTTTTCATATAGTCCCTTTTCAACTTTTAGCACATGATAGTTTATATAAAGAATGTGATAGTATTAGTGAGTGCGGAATTGTTACCTATCAAATCGCATTCTCTCAATTAGGATATATTGACAGTTTTACACGAACACCACCTTAGCAGGAGGCCTCAGCCCTAACCTCAAACCATGGGAGAACAGAATCGATTTTTGAGAAGGGCGCACGATAAACGCGTTTTTCCGGTACTCATATCGACAAATTCGCCCTGTGGAAAAACGATACACGCACTGAACCGAATTGGGCGATTAAATTTATAGTGTCATTTTAATAAATCTTATTATTCACAGTCAAATTTTAGCTACTAAATTACTCTTTCAAGAATATAAGAAAATCCAATAAATTATATCTGGTTCACTCACTTGGTGAAATGTATAGGACAATCCAATAATTATTAAACTAAATAGGGTTATAAAATTTAAAGGGTCAATCTGATAAATCTTATCATTCAGTGTGTGATAGAAGTTAACGATAAATCCATTACGAAATATAGACAAATCCAATGAATATCAAAAGCTGTTATACCTAGGAAAACATATATAAAATTCTAATACATTTCATCATTCTGAAGTTAGTACACATGCTGGCGTGCCTGAGTCGTGATCCGTATCAATCTCTGTTAATTTGTTTGGGAAACATAATCCCAGAAGAACGATTGTTTGTGTTTTAGCCAGTAGTAATTTTTCGCCGGAGGATTTTACCAGTTGAGTGGCAGCAAAAATAACTTAAATTTCATCGCTGTGATATAAGCCAATCATTTATAAGCGTAAGTTAGAAAAGTGGAATGGCTGAACTTCTTGGTGTTAACATTTTCATATTTATTCTAACAGGTAAAACACGGGTCTTAAAATGAGGGACAGCAGCGAAGGAAAACAGATCCGGACTTCAGCGAGAACGTGCACGGTTCCATTCTTCGCCATGCATAGGTAGTTCTTTTTTTAAAACATAATTCGTTTGAAACTTAATGCGGATTTTTTTTCCAGGAAACTCCAATCCACCAGAACAACAGCACCCAATCCGCTGAATCTGGATTCATGTACCAGCCAGGATCAACATGCATCAGGCATGAAACTGTGTCCCACCATCCATGAAAAGTGTTTGAAGTGCAGTGCAGTGTTACTTTTCAAATATCTTGATTTTTTAATAAATGTTTAAATAAAATAATTTTGGTTAAATTTGTTTATTTGAATAAATAATATGAGAAATAGAAATTAAATTTCAGGTATATTTGATTTCAATGATGGAACCATTCATTACACTAGTTTAAATAATAAATCGTAATAATTCTGCTCTCTATTAACATTCATTGAAAATTCTGATAAAATAAATCATTTTTCTTCTGATAAAAAGTATTGGATTTTCTTTTAGTGCGAAAACACTAAAATTCCTAATAAACCTTATAGCCGGATTTTGTTCAGTGCGGTGTACGTGTTTTGATTTTTTTGGGCCTTCAGGGTTGCCAAGTGCATTGATATTTGGAAAATGATTATATTTTTTAATTGCATTGTTATTTAAAAACCTTTTCATAAGTACTGAGAATTTGCAATATTCCCGTAGATTCCTATGAAAAAAATGAAATGCAATTAAATGCTTAGAAATTGATTGCAACATTTATCTGAACGGAATAACAACTGCCTGTATCGCACACTTAAACGATGTAGCGAATTATGTGGATTTGTTTATAATAATCAGAGCATGCAGGAGATTATTTTCAAAGTCAACATAGACGGGCTTTCATTAAATTGCTTTTTTTGTAACAGTTAATGATTTGGCATTCGTTTAGAAGATAGAAACAAATTTTGAATCTATCAAGCAGTATGTGAAAACATATTTCAGATGTTTTAAATTCACCTTGAAAATTCATTAGAAAAATATGGCTTATCTTCATCCATTTTGGGACGCCTCATAATGAATTCAAACGTTTAGCTGTTGACATTTAAAAAATTTAATCAATTCAGTAATATTATAATTAGTTGAAATCAAACAAATACTGATTTCAGTAACGCACCTAGCATCACTGGTGAGGCCGCCAGCAAATCAAAGTTTGAGGTTATGGCTGAGGCCAATTTTTCGCCAATACTATCGTCCGTATATACCCTTATAGTCTAAAAATTCATGCAATTGACAATAACGTTCGACATAAAATTGAAATGTCGAAAAATGTATGGAAAATGGCCTAACACAACAATTTAAAAGCGTGTTTTCTCGAAATTAGTTTTTATACAATTTTATTCCTTTGCCTTATATTTCCTAGAAATTTTCAGATCTTTGCTTTGAAATTAGCAAGTGTCGATTCAGATATATTTATCCAACTGATATATAATGAATGAGAAAAATCGTTCAGTTCTTGGAACATGGCTTTTCCAAAATGAGCTTTGCGGGCCACAAAAAGGCCCGCGGGCCATGGTTTGACCACCCAGGGTCTAAATAATCGAATGCAAGAAAAAATAGCTGCATATTTGGATATATCGGCGTTCTTCACGAACACTACCTTTACAAAAGGCTTCAATATCAATAGGACCAATAGGACGTACCCAAAATGCGATTTTCCTGAGACAAAATTTTCGTCTTCGCCCCTTCGAGAAACCGGTTGAGTTTTCGATGTTTTACTGCAGCAAATTTAACAATGTTTTGAAAAGTCCTCTTTATATATCGAATTTCAACGTAATTTGTATACATGTTCAATAGTGACTTCATTCCTCAAATCCGTATTCAATTTGTTTAAGTTTGAAATTTTTACTTATTTGGAAAATGAACTAAACAAACTGAAATCACGTTTTTATATACGTATGGCGCCAAATATAGTAATAGAACCAATATACCTCACTCTTCAAAAAACAAGGCGACAGCGACACATCAAGCATGCCATCATGTGGAGAAAGTTCCAACTATCCCGTATAAACTTCGACGATCTGAACTACTTCTGGCGAATTTCTGACTTGTAGGTGATGCTTGTCGCTTGGGGTGGCATTGTTGGTACTATCAGTGACTTTAGTAGGAACTTTTGTCAGTAGATGGTGCTGACATGCGTGTCCTTGATGAGATGGATGGAGAAGGCTTGTTTGTTTTACTATATTTAATGGCGCGTACAAATCTGCAAAGTTGCAATCAAATGTGTAGGATAGATGTTGATGTTGATAGATGAAAATTGAGTTCAAATATTCGAGAAATAAAAAGCTAGCAAATATTCATTTTTGTCATAACAACCTGGCAACTCTGATGAGGGAGGGGCTAGGTAGGCTGTGCTCGAAAGTGACGTGTTTTTTTTGTGCTGGAAAATTTAATCTATCCGATATCAAAATGGATTTCAAAAGTTACTTCAGGCCGGGCCCCGAATATATAACACAAGGACTGACATCGAGAAAACCTCAATCTACTTCCCGGAAAATCCTGAAATCAGCTCGGATCGCTGTACAGAAATTTCAAAGGAGTTTTGCCTCGTTGTTTCAAGATCTGAAGTAGCAATAGGTTCCTTTATCCCCCATGGTTGTCAGCATATCAAAACATTGGTGAGCTCTTTCCATTTATTTAATTTGTTTATTTGTGAACATTATATTTCTTTATTCATCAATCCTATCTGTCAAGTAGGATTTCCCATCAAAACGATCAACCCTTCCCTTTACTGTCTAAAACAGCATCTTTACATGTAGGGTCGTATGAGTTCTCTGCACTTGAAAAGTTCATTTAGCTGTTCAGACTATCCCTTTATGATTACATTGACTTGCCACGGTGTGCGTTGTGGTATACACTGATTCTCAATAACAACACTTGAAATAAGTATTGAATCCAGGTTCTTATTTTGGTATCTTGTGTTGGGTTTGATTATTAGTTGTACTTCGTGTATCAGCCAATGCAAGATACATTTCGGAAAAATAGTATATTTTAGGTTAAACACCATTTAGCAAACAATGTTCATAACGTGCAGGAAGATGATTGTAATTAATTGTGACTTAAAGTTATGATAGAATCTCGATGTCTGCAGAAATGACTGAAATTTTCCAAAAAATATTTTTTTTTTCCAAAAATTATAACATTGTATTCTTGCAAGTCAAGCTAAGCTACACACAAAATTTTCGAGGCCAGAAATTAGCAAAATTTTGCTCAAATTTGACCAGCTAGAAACTTAGCAATCATTTTAGCAAATTTTTTTAACTTGAATTTTAGCAAACGAGAGAAAAATTTAGCCGCCGCAATTTTTGCTCACTTTTTTAGCAAAAACCGGTAGAAAAGATCCTATTGGATTTGAAATTTCCATTTTTCCAGGAAATTCAGGGGAAATATCTGTTTATAAAATAGAATACCAAATTTTTTCACTTAATTTATTTGACACCTTTTTTTTTAATTTTAATTAACACTTTCTTCACTAAAAAACAAAACCGCACTTGGCCGTGGTAGCTGACCATCCGCCAAGCGGAAAACCGATGCGTCCAGATTGGCTTCCTTCTTGTCGATCATCCTGATGGCAATGCTGTCTATTATCGCCGGCAGCAGCAACCTGTAGAAAGAAATCAAAGAATTTTTCAAATTTAAAACCGAACTTTCCATTGGCCAAATCTTCTCTTACCTGTCCGCTCCCGATGTGAATTTATCCACCATTTCCGCATCCAATTGTCCATCACATGCAGCAATGTTGACCGGGCTTCCATTCCGTCGTTATTGTCAGCCCAGTCTCCGCAGGTTCCACCAGCATCTAATTTACTCAACCGCACTGATTCGCGTCGAACTTTTTTTTCTCGAAGACGGCGGCTGCTTTTCGAACGAAGCGGCTAACTAGGCTGCGTTTTTACCAAAATCAAGCAAAATAACAATTTTGCTATCGCGTAAGTAAAACAACCCTTATTGCTAATCGTAAGTAACCCAATATTTTTGCTAAGTGGATCCTCGAAAATTTTGTGTGTAGCAGAGTTAATGTTCCAATTCTCTTGTCGTTTCTGAACACACATGAAAAACCAGAGGTGAAAATAGTTCATATTGATTGTTGATTGGATAAAATGTGTAGTTTTGGTGTTGGTGTTTTTACGCGGTTTGCTGATTTTCGCAATCAAAGGGAGTTCGAGTAGGCGTTGACTTGCGCGGACGTCAAAAATTTTCGCTCCGTGAAAAAGTCAGACTGAGGAAGAAAAAAGTTTAAATAAGGAAGAACCAGTATCGTATATAGTTACCTCATACATATATATAATCGCTACCGTTATATATAACCGCAAAGGTCTACAAAATTATGGAGTGTGCTGTAGCAAAAAAAAACTACAGGATACGAGAAGAAACAAACCGGAAATTCCAGTTGCAGTAGGTTCCGATATCAAAACAGCATCAGCCCCTGGCTCCTGCCGACTTTAGATGTACGGTTCCAAATCAGCAAATAATGTGTTCTGTAGGCAATAACCTATTTAGTGATATCCAAACTTTTTTTTATTATTTTAGACTTGTGAATTGTATAATTTTCATAGTTATTGTACATAAATTATATGAATCGTTTGGTAGGAAACTCCACGCTTTATTCTTCCCTTGTTCCAGAATATTTTGCGATATAACCCATATGGTTGGCCTGGCCGTAGTAATCTCTGCATTCTGCAATGCATATTTAAATGCAACAGAGATTACGTTGAAGAGAAAAATGAAGAACGCAAGTCTTTCATTTTCCAGGATGCTTACCATCTTTTCGCTATATTGGTATAAGAAGAAGAAGAAGGCTCGCCGATTTTCGCAATCAAATGCTCCCGGTGACGGAAAGAGCACTTGCACCAAATGATGTTTTACGAATATTGTTGCGGAATTTATTACCCGAAGTGAAGAAATTGCTACTTCCTAATTGTTGATGCCATTCTCCGAGTTAAAAAAACACATTTTAAGAATATAAAATTAGAAAAAAAACTGTCGATCTAACGCTGTAAATACGTCTGACTGGAATAAGATATGTTACTTTTTTGGCATAACGGACATGAGCAACATTATTTCAAAGTTTCCATAGGCCCTAAAATGTAGGCATAGAAATCCAAAACACCATCTAATAAAATGCATGTCATTGAAAGTTCTCCTTTAAAACGTTGTGCCGATTTGCTAAAATCTCAAAGATATCATATTCCAAATGTTGTGAGACAAGCATGACAGGCAACATTCGGTGGTTCTGTTCGATTTCAACTTGTCACTAAACTGTGTATTGTCATTGCTTTCCGATTTGTTTACGTAGGGCGGCTTCAGCGTACGTACTTTTAAAATAAACTAATAACAAAAGAACCTCTAATGATGCAAGCTTTTTCAAGTTTGTTTGCTGACTGCAGCTTGATTTGTATAAATAGCAGAACCACTTGTCGGTGTGCCCCAGCTACGATACCCTCACATCACGATACATGCTCAAAACTGCTGACCTGTGGCGAGCAAAGCAGAGCCCGGTAATTGATTTGTTACAATTAAAGGTTTTGTTTTGCTTAAGGCCCCTCTAGATGTATCAAATGGTTGTTAAAAAAAGAGGTATGCCATTCGGCTTTTTTTTTAAACAGGATACGGAAGTGTAACACTTTTACGTGAGTTTTGCCGAAAAAGTGTTCGGCCAATTTTGCAATATTGCGATTGACTCACTCACTAGTTACTGATATCTTATCTGTGCACGTACAGGTACATAAATGTAGCAGGCAACTGTGGAAAGTGATTGATAAGATTAAAAATTAATCTTTTTCTACCACACGCGGAAACTTTTGCCGCAAAACAGATGCTGAATCATAGACGTCGGAATGGCAAAAACCGGGCACATTTCACGATCAAGGTTACTACTAAATACGGCCACGGGTTTCTCAAGTAACAGGCTCATCTTAGTTCGAGTGACTTAAAAGCTTTGCAACAATATAATGAATGGAGATAGCAGGTAGACTTAGATCTTAGAACTTGCTATCATCATCATTGTACTGCAACAGCGAATACGGAGACTTATAATGCGACTGCAAATTAAAACATTAATTAGCTTTCGCAGTACAAAAATAAGGCTATAAAAGTGGCTCAAGTTTAATACTCTGTATATTTCCCTTCTTCTGAATTAGGCTTCATAGATATAAATCGAGAGAGCTGCATCGATGATTTTTTTTTCGATTTTACGATAAAAGTAACAAATAACGCTTCTAGAATAACTGCTACGCAGCCACCAACTGCAATTAGAACCGATGAACCGTGTCAGCATTGAACGGCGGCAGACTGGACTGGACAGTAGACACAGGAGAACACGCGATTCTTCGATTCGCACGCTTGTTGTTCTGCGCCATGCGCACTTCAGCAACTGGTTAGAAGTGGTTAGAAAAAGTACCTGATTTTTCGGCTTCCGCGAGATGTTCGCCCCGATCTTGAGGTTGCGGAAAATGAGCGTCAATTTATAGCATTACTAGCAGCTACTAAAAAATAGAGCGGCGGAAACCTGAGGAACAGCTTCAACTGCTCTAATGCAAGATCACACAATTTGTCACGATTTGATACACCCGATTTGTTTCGTAAGTTGAAAGCATTGTGGATAAGAACTGACACTGCACACTCATTTTGTCAAACCCAGCCACCAATGCCATAAAATAATTTTCAGTCACATTCGAATTTGTAAAGCATTCTAGGACTAGGATATCAAATCTTCTACATCAGCCGAAACAGTTTGGAATAATGTTTGCTAAAAACAGATCTACATTCCCGAGGAACAATTGTGCCCCTCAAGGTAGTCCCTTGGGAACCCTTCTATTCATCATTTTATTGAACACATTTCTAGTCATTTTTGGCTTCATTGAACTCCACAGTTTTATCACTGTGATGTAGAAACTCTGAATTCCATCTATCATTTAAAGCAGTTCTTAAGTTAAAGCTTGAAGAAACATTAACTTGAAGATGTTTTAAAATAGGTCGTCTGAGGGCTAAAAGCCACAATAAAACACATGCTGACTTGCTTCAAGCTTTATTCTCTGTTCAATCAATATAGGGGAAAGTGTTCCTAAATGGGCCTATCGGGTTAAATGACCCTACGGCCGTTTGACGAAATGCCTGACAACATATCTAATGAATGCATTTTGAGGGTGATACGCTTTGAACATAAGGCAAGAAAGAATTTTATGAATTAACCAATTCAAACAAATTTCAAAATTCATACAAGGTTTTGATACCTTTTGATGGCTCATCTCATCAGCCTCTGTGATTAGATCACTACACTACTTATAGGCGATGCTGGTGTTTTTATACACTACTGGAAATAAGTCTAAAGACAACATAGTTTTTACTGTTCTTTTGTTCACAGTGTAAACAACTGTAACCGAATGTTAGTTAATGTAAATGTTGTGGTGAGTAGAATATTATCTGTGTGTCAGAATGGGTTTGAATGCATGTGTGCGTGTCAGAGTATAAATATTTTCATTTTGCGCCTGGAAATAAGTATAAAGACAGTTGTTTGCTTCTGTTAAATTTCGCTCGCGGAGGATATTTTTTACGCTGAAAGTGAAAAGTTTTGATCAATACAAAGTGAATTGATGGTGACAAAGAAAGAAAACATCATTGGTGAAGGTTTTCACAATTTATTTGACATTTACAGGAAAATGCCAAAAAATAGCCCTTTGAGCGATTATGAGAAAATAAGAGTAGATACACTTCGAAAACAAGGGTTAACCTTGCGTGAAATCGGCATCAGGATTGGTAGGAGTAAGGATGTGGTGCATAATTATCTGCGGCTAGGCGAAAAGTATGCAACAAAGAAGCGATGTGGACGTCCATCTTCCCTGACGCCGAGGTGTAAGAGGGAAATAAAACGACTGGCGGTCCAGCAAAAGCTGTCTTCTGAGGAAATCAAGGCGGAGATGAAGCTGACAGTACCTGGAAGTCGGATTCGGCAAGTTCTCAAAGACGATCCTAATGTTTCCTTCACCAAAACAACGCCTGTACCAAGACTTCTTCCTCGTCACAAAAAAGCCCGTTTTGCTTGTGCCGAAAAGTACCAATTTTGGGACCAAGAGTGGTCAAACGTGGTTTTTAGTGACGAGAAGAAGTTCAACCTAGACGGGCCAGATGGTTTCAGCAGACGCTGGTACGACAAGAGGCAGAAGAGGCCAACGAGAGAGAAACGAAACTTTGGTGGAGGTTCCGTCATGATTTGGGCCGGCATAAGCATGGCTGGAAAGACACCTGTTTGTTTCATCTCTACCCGGATGGACTCACAGATGTACTGCCAGCTATTAGAAGAAGTTCTTGTTCCATTTTCGGAAAATTGTATGGGCGAAAACATGGTTTTCCAGCAAGACAATGCTGCCTGCCATGCGTCCAGAGCTACGAATGAATTCTTGAAACTTCATAACATCCCTCTTTTGGAGTGGCCAGCCTGCAGTCCGGATCTAAATCCGATCGAAAACGTTTGGGGGCTTCTCTCCCGTAACATTTTCAAGCATGGCCGAAGTTATGAAACGGCTGGACAAATGGCGATTCAGGACGAATGGTCTAATTTAGATCTGAACGTTTTGAAAAGCTTCATAACTTCTATGCCACGACGATTGCAAGAAGTCTTTGGCAAGAAAGGCGATGCTACACATTATTAAAGTCCTTTGTTTTTTAAAACCAGATCAATAAAAACGTGTTTTTATTATAAAATAGCCTTTGTCTTTATACTTGTTTCCAACCCGGAAATCCGTTTTCAGAGCATATTTATTTTAAGATGCATGAATCTTGCAAAACAACAGTATTTCAAGAAATTGCATTCTTCTATGAATCGACCGTGGACAAGTGGTGAATTGAAAAATCTTAGGAAAGTAAAGAATTCCCTATAAACAGCTTGTCTTTATACTTATTTCCAGCAGTGTATTTTGACTTTTAAAAATTATACGTAAAGAAGCATAAAACAAATACTTATGAGGTTTTTGTTTCGAATTCAAATAAGGTTAAAAAGTTTAAGCTATTATAACGATTTCATGATGATTAGGAATAAGAAAAGTGTTTTTGTTCGCCCCCATCATGTTTGTAAAATGTCTCTATCCTAAAATAACAGGTTAAATAGTATAAATATAAGATTATTATCAATAGAACTTTGAATCTAAGCTCTAATCAACATCTCAAGAGAGAATTGAAGATCTCAAAACAGATTTGATAGAGTTTTTTTTATGGATGAACTGTCTCCATAATATGGCAACCCCAACTTTTGTTTTATTCTATAAAATTATAAAAGAAATAGATTTTTATAAATCTTCATACGACAAGTATGAAAGTTATCAGTTTCTAGCATTTCCATTGAAATTACATATACGAAAATATTGCCAGAAAAACAGAAATTTTGACTAAAACATAAATAGGTGCATTTTGCCCGCACGGTTTGAGGTTCGTCAATTTTGACAACAGTTATAATAAAAATGGATTTCTCGAAAACTGAAGGAGTTTTCAACATAAAAATTACTCCGATGTATAGAAAACAGATGCCTGCTCATGTGTATATTGTACACATACATATTCGATGTAATATTTGATAAAATCAGTATTCTGCTTAATAGGCGCATATAGCTCGCTTCTCCCCTACTTCGTGCTGGAATTTCAAGCCATCATAAAACTGAGTGACACACTTAAATTATGGAACAAGAATAAGACATGCCAAATTATTAATTTCTCTAAAAATCCGATCTATTCTGATTAAATCACCATTTTTACGATTTCATTTAGCTTTTTAATAACGTTTTTGTATATCTTTTTACTTCCGAAACTCCAAAAAAGTGATTTTTGATGCGGAGTCTATCTACTAAATAAATGTTATGCTGGTTAAATTTTCAAACTATAACCTGTTTGTTTTACGTATTCCTGCCAAATAAGAGCTGTTTTTCATAAGTTCTCGATTTGAGCAAAGACTTTTTGTGGCGAAACAGACTAATTCGTATTTTCATCCACTTTTCGATTGGAGGGAAACAAAATAGCTCTTTGGATAAGGTAACACGAATAAGGGGCAAGCAACATCTGGTTTAGGGTTTTGGTTGTTTGTTCCACCCTTTAAGATCCTTTCTATCATAACGGTCAATGAAAAGTTTTTCTTTTTCGGAACATACGGAAAGACCGAACTGTATTGTAATTTTATTAAAAAAAAGGTGTTTAGAATACAAATTCATTCATTGAATATACTCATATCATTGCTTTATTTCCGAAAACTCAATTTAAATATAAAAAAATAAATTATACCCCAGTACGGTTTTAAATCTTTTGATCTTTCGTTTACGATTAGCTTGTGCACATACACACACTTTTTTGCCATCTGATTTTTTATCTCTAACACCTGGCATCCCTGAACCCCTTTTTTTCGTAAACACTACAGTCAGCTGTCAAAACTTTTTTCCATATGGCTGAATGGCGATTTGGCATATGAGATCACCATCCTAGATGCATCATGTTTCTGCCCAGAACCTCTTTAGCGCACTACTTATTGTCAAACTTGCTTCAATGTTAGGTACCAGATTAATTCTCGTTTCATAGAGTAACGAATTCGCATGTATAAAAATATTCGCATGTATAAAAATATTCGCATGTATAAAAAAGTCGTTTTTTTATTTTCATTCATGATGTATACATTATTTCCAACTGTTTAAAATTATTTTTGAGAAAAAACATGAGATGAAGGGTTAAAACAGTTCCCGAACATCAACTCACTCGCTAAATCTCACTGAACCCACTTTGATTTTTTACATTACTTCGAGGCTCCAACCAACACCAAACTTTGAAGTTTGTGATTTAGCACCTGTCAATTAAGCTGCGTTTCGGTATTAATTCATATTCAAATATAGCTTCTGAGTCGATCCCGATGGAATCCAGATACAAGATAAGACCTGGTTTAAAACCCTCCAGGGCGGTATCTAGGGTGCTGTAGCACTAGCACTAAACCGCTGGCGATGCTCTAAGCGGCTTGAATAGAAAATGTGGGTCACAACAAAAATCAAATTTTCAATAAAAAGATTTTTATTGAAAAAAAAACTTTATCAAACTTTATAGAACCTATCGGGAGATTCTTTGCGTATTTCACGGGTACGTTCAAACACGCAGTTAATCTTATATTTCATTACATAAACCATCATCCGAAATGATTAATATCATTTTGAGGCTACTGGTTGTAGTATTGATTTTAACTTTTTTCAAAAACTTCCCAGAAAGATTTTGTATCGAGACGAGACCTCTGAATTCTTTTACGTGGTATAAAAGCATCCAAAATTACTGATCAGTTCTAGAAGTGTCAATTTAACACTAGAACGAGATTTTTTATCCCCCTTCGCCCTACATAACCATTCGTGTCATTTGTCTATTTATCTAATATCCACTAAACGTAACAAGCGTAACCTTGTAATATGACTCAGTTGGCAAGTCAGTTGCCTTCTGAGCCGATTTCCGTGAGTTCGAGCCCAAGCATCGAAGATTTCATCATTGAAACAACCTCAATAAGGAAGGTATAATTAGTATAATATAAGTGAACTAAACACTTGAAACGATCATATAATACAATACAACAAAACGAATACAATAAAGAGTATCGCGTGTTGCCATATCGGTATACTAATTTTTTCTTTTACCGGTAACTTGAAGATAACGAATATTTGATTTGAGGAACATTAACGAGCTGATAGCAGAAAATAATGCGTAGAAAATTACCAAATACCTCAAAAAGGCATACAATGGTCTCGAAGTAGAATTTCAATCGTTTTGAACCCCACTCATATTCTTATTTATTGAAAGCTCTTTGCACCACAACAAACACCTCAACACCCCATGCACACCTCTTTAGAACTATCAGATTACCTTTCTTTTCCATTGGAAGGTAAGGTGGACGTGTTTGTATGGAAGAATCTTAAAATGTATATGTATGGGAGAGTGGGGAATCATGGGCCACTTTTTTTCGTTGTTCCATAACTTCTTTATTATAAAAGATAAAATGAAAATAAAAAATGGTATGGTTTTCTACATTTTCAAGGTATCATAAGGTATTTTTTTAAATTTTTTAATAAGTTGTTTTCCCCAAATTCTGACTGTTTAAAAAAAGCAATATTTTTTGGATTTTGAAAAATGGTGGGGAATCGTGGGCCACCAAATCCAAATTGACCAAATAACATGCAAAGTTTATGAGTTGACCCAAAACTGAGATTTTCTAATTCATTTCGTTATTTAAAAGCAATTTCAGATGATGAAATAAAAAAGAGAGCTGTGTATGATCGCATAGATTCCAAAACCTGGCTCACGAACGTTTTGGCAATATTTATTACATAGGATGGACAAAATTTTTTTCATAACTTCATTTGGCATAAGAAAACTTTGCAGATAGGTAAAACGTATTTTAAGTTCTGAATGTGTATAAAAACATAAAAATATAGGTGATTAAAGATGAGTGGCCCACGATTCCCCACAAGCTATGATTTGCAAATTGGTTGCGTTTGTGTGACTTATTGATGTTTCATCAAAAAATGCCTTTTCCACGTGAAAGATCATGACAAAACTAAGATCATAAGCGTATGAGCATATTTTTGTTATGCACTGTAGGTTCCCCATCGATTAAATTAGCGGGTGTTTTTTTAATTATGTAAGTAAATTTTTCTAACTTTTTTTAGCTTGATAAATAAAAGAAGCATATGATGCGTATTTCAGTCAACAACATATAGGAATACATGCTCACGTAAAGCGACAACGATGGCAGTTGGTTTGAGATTTTTATCTCAACACACATCTGAGATATTAAAAGTGGCCCACGTTTCCCCATGGCCCACGATACCCCACTCTCCCCTACGTATAGTCTTCCTTGTAAAACAAAGTTAAAAATATTTTAATTTATTGGATACAATAGAAGACTTTTTGTGTAGAACAAAATTTGAAACAATTAAATTTCAGAGATTTTATTTGGAACATAAAAACTGCAGGAAAAAAGTCAATAATCGTGAGTACCAAATGTCCATAGCAGATTCATCAACTTTATCGGTATGTGTTCTATATTATATAATACTTCACTCTTGACCATTCATTTGTTTCCATCAATGTCTCACTGAGCGGATTTCCCGAGTAGTAAACAAATTCGAACATTGGTGTTGTAAACAAATCAGTCCGATGATAATGGCAGCTTTTGGCTCATTCTGCAATATGAAATAAAAAGTCATTCAAAGAAGGTTCGGCTTATCAAAGAAGGTGAAAAGATACGTTGCTATTCTTATACACACTCTTTTGGTATAGGTGTATTCTTATCAGTTAGCGCAAACGGTTCCGTCTCAGAGCAAGTTCGAAAATTTCTCACTTAAGTTTCAGTCTATGAAGGAATCAAATTTTCAAAATTGTCGACCAAAATCCGGGAAATATCCAGGCAAATTTAGTCAAAACCCAGAAATTACTCAACAAAAATCAAGATAAAAAAAGTTGAGAAAAATGTTCCATCATAACTCATTGACAAAAAAAAACCTTTCAAGATAATTTTAACAAAACTTGCTCAAAAAATTTCGTTTTGGAGGCATAAATAAAAAATATTTACAAAACAATTTGTTGTTTTTTTGTTTGATTTGCCAAAAAAAGTGGATAATTCTGGACAAAATCCGAGCATTTTTAACGCTCAACGTTCCCAAATTTTGTTTTAAATATCCGGGCAAACCGGGCATTCTGGCAACCCTAATCTATAATATTTAATTGAAATTATTATAAATACATTAAAAAAAACACTAATAACGATATGCAACACAGTACCTCAATGAATCTGCAAAATTTGCATTGGTTTGAAAAAAATGAAAGAACGGTATGCACGGATAAATGACCCCAATGGGTTAAGTTTCGTATTAAAAAAGGAAAAACAACAATGGTGGACTGTTGAGTATGTGTCATAAAATTCGTGTCAAAAATTTGCCAACATTTGCAAAATTTGTGATTTCAACATCCTTCAATCGAAACACCGCATCAGCTGTTTTCTACCAACACCAACATATCATACGTTCATTTTGTCATATGTAAACATATTTATGTCACACGCAGCAGAAGCACGTGGAAATCGTAGTCGACATAACAACGTAAATCTCACTTCATGCTGAAACGTTCGTAATGAGAGAGGCTCATCATAAAATCTTCGAAAGTGAGAGGAAAAAAAGAGAATTCCGTAAATGAACCACAGGGTAAATGCAGTAGGCGACCAGCATAGAAGGAAAATCTATACGGTTTTGGACTACGTGACTTTTCACTATGCTTCAATGGCGGCGCCGAGTCGTTGATCATCGCAATGTTACCGTCGCGTGTATGGGGAAATCGTCAAGTGTTTTGGTTGAGAGTGGGTATAGTCTTTTTCAGTTGGCGTGACCCCAGGAGGAGACGACGGACGCAATAAAGTTCGAGTTGCGATTTGTTGACGTGAATCTTTCGGTGTTGTGCTGACTTGGAATACCTACGTAGTTGTTGCGCTATTGAATTAAGCGTAATATTTTTTTAACCGGAGGCACGCGCGTCTACCTTTTTAGGTTTATCAGTTGACTTCACATAAAAAAACGCTGTTATCAGTTACATTTTGGTGGGTAAATATTCTAGACAATCTAGCGAGAAATTTCAAATGTGTATCAGTGGGATTTGATTTTTTTTAGTAAGTTGAACCAGAGACGAATGATAAGCGTCGCACGGATTAATTCTCTAAGCAATTGTTGATGAAAGAAATTGTAAATTTAGACACGAAAACATATATGGATATTCCTCAAATATCATTTAACCAACAGAAATATGCAACTGTATTATAAATCCTGCAGAGATTTAATCATATTTAAGTTCAATTCTAAACGCCATTAAATCAAGAATCAGTGCCACTAGGCTTTAATGAAAAATCAGCGTGATATTGTCTGGAACGCATTCAGAATGTTTCAAACGTGCATACGAATACCGGGAAATTCTCTTTAGAACTGCTGTTCGTGGAATAACTTCAGTAGGTAGCTACCATTTGAATTCTTATTTGTTTATTATTATTTGTTATCGATGTTTTCAACTCTATACTGTCCTACTGGAATTAAATCGAAACGCGTGCACAGTGGGAAGCTTTGATAATTGCCGTCGGTCTGTTTCGGTACACGTTTTTACACGAAATTTCTCAGAACGCGAATTAAACTTGTTTCCAATCACGGCACAACCGGCTATGTTGTTTTTTGATAATTTTGGTTTTCATAATTTTGATACATTTTTCTTTCATAAACAAAAAAAATAGAATCATCAAAAGATTCAATTAGCATAAGGGGCCGTTCAGATACCACGTGGACAGAAAAATGAGATTTTTGACCCCTCCTCCCCCTCCGTGGACAAGCGTGGACATTTGCAAACCCCTACCCCCCTCCCCGGATGTCCACGTGGACAAATTTGAAAAAGTTTATATTTTTAATACCTATAATTTGACAGTTGGAAAACACCACTTTTTGCCTTTTTGTTATAGAAATGGATGATTTTGTAAACCGAATAAGAATTTCCTAATATAGAGAAAAATAAAATTTTTTAAATATATTAATTATCATATTTATTACTTGCTTTCAAGTAGCTACTTGTTATGCCATTTTAAGGTTTTGATTTAAACATCTTAATATTTATTCAACTTTAGAAAATATTTTGAAAGTAAGTATGTCAACGTGGATATATTTAAAATAGTTTTTTTTTAAATAACCTATGTTATCTATGTTACCTATGTTTTGACAGTTAGAAAAAAACACTTTAAGCCTTTTTGTTATTGAAATGGCTGATTTGGAAAAAAAAAACTAAATAAGAATTTCCTGATATGAAATAATTTTAAAAATTTGAAATTTCTAAATTATCATATTCATCTCTTGCTTTCAAGTAGCTACTAATTGTTTAAACTTAAACTGGAAAGCTTTGACATTTTAAGCTTTTGATTTAAACATCTTAATATTTATTCGACTTTAGAAAACATTTTGAAAGTAAGTATGTCCACGTGGACATGATCCAAACCCCTACCCCCCTCTACGTGGACAAGCGTGTACATTTCCATACCCACCTACCCCCCCCCCCCCTTAAGTTGTCCACGTGGTATGTGAACGGCCCCTAACACTCAGCCAAATTAGAATAACCTTTGGCATAATGAGCATAATCTTAGGAAAAAAATGAACTTGAAAAGGAACAGAAATAAGCAGTTAAAAGTCGACCAGCAGCTGATTAGGAGGAAAATTGTGCTGCTTTCTATTTTTTACGTCTGATGATGGGTGATGCAAAGTACCCCGAAACGTCACGTGGAAATAAATTTGCCGTTTTACTCACCGGTGATTAAATTATGTTCAAATTTAAACTTATTTAGTTGTGTTTAAAACCTCCCTATAGGAGTGTCCCATTATGTCTAAGCACGATTTTGATACATCCCTGCTTTCCGGATAATGTTTAAACAGCTGTGTTTTGGCCAGATGGACCAAACTTGGTTCGAGCCAGTCTAAAGTAGACAACCCCAAAGGAAAAAAAAACAGCTGTGTATTGTTGTTTACAGTTAAATTTAAGACGCTTGAGCTTCACTTTTGATAATCTTCATGAAACTGAGAAGCATTTTCCCGAAAAAGCGCAAAAATATCGTACACAAATGGTGTACTTTCCCCAACATTTCGCCGAGTCAGTTGGCGAAAATGCAAAAAGTAAGCATTGGAGCGGTCATAAATCTGGTCCGGTGGACAAAACTTTGGACCGTAAAGTCATGCGTGCCTGCTCTACCACTTCTTCAATTGAAAGATTCGGATGGCGCTTTTATAAACCCCTCACTTTCCATACCTTCATGGAATCAATCATTATTACTTTTATTCAAATTATAGCTCATAGTTAGATCCTCTAGAAGCTTTAGGGCTATTTACCACATGAATTTTGATCGCCTAGGAAATTTCCAGCTGTTTTTGGGTCTCTCAATGGGACTTCCCTGGGTTTTTAACGATCCTGCCCAAAAATGTTGGTCAATGAATTTATTCATTAGACTTTATCTCGAAAACTACTTGACAGATCGCCACAAAAGTTTGCTTTGCATTACTAGGAAGAATCTCTGAAAATTTCATCAATTTTCATCTATCCGTTCAAAAGTTATTCATAAATGGAAGTTTTGTATTTTTTTCGAATACAGTCCTTATTCAAAGTGTACATTTCCAGTTTTTTTTATGTAAAATAATTTAATATTCTGCAACTTGTTTTACTTATCAACTTATTTCACCAGTTTTCCTCCAATTGCGTGATAGCGTAAGATGTGATAAAATGATAAAAACAATGTTCTGAGTTCTGAATATTTTTTTTCGATTATAGTCGTTTTACCATCTTTATGGCATTCGCGACTTTATCAACGTTGCAGTTGGCGGATCGTTATTGAAAAACTTATCCGGTACAACTGTGTTCGATGTTTACTCTTGGGCTCGAACTCGCGGACATCGGCTTAGGAGACAACAGACTTGTCAACTGAGCTATATCACAAGCCCCAAGCCACAAAATCTGTGAACTAAACAACTACAAAAACAACATTTATAAGCATGCTTCAGGGTTGCTAGCGATTTTTCGTTTTGAAATTCCAAAGCTTTACCCGGTTTTTCCCCGTTTTTTTCCCGGTTGTAAATGATAATTTGCCCATTTATTATACTCGTTTCTAAATGTGAAAATCATGGTAAATAAAAAAACATACAATGTATAGGGCCTCACATTTCTAACAATTGTATCCCAAAACTTGTTAACCGGTTAGAAATCATGATAAATACTTCGGGATCTTTTAACACGTAGTCTTTTCCTACAAATTGACAGGTTTTCATGATTTTTTGAAACGAATCTAACGAAAATTACATCTATTCGCAGTTTTGCTCTACAATTTCAACAATTTTGCAAAAATAAGTCCGGTTAAATTGATCTTGAAACTATAATGTAGAAGGTATGTACTTTTCAGCAACTGTGAAATTTTCTAGAATTTTAAGAGTAGAGAAAAATTGTTTAGTTTGTATAGAAATATGTAAAAATACATCGAAACACATTATCAAATCAGCTTGTCAACTTGAATGGGGATTTGTCTAACAGAACTTGAAATCATCAGATTGCAGGAAAATATTTAGTTGTTTTCTGAATGCAGTTATACTTTTTTGTACAAATCCTAAGAATCCTGTTTTAGAAAAAACTGTTTTTTTTTCAATGCTCTAGTCATTTGAACTAAAGATTCGTGAAAATATAGAAAATCGCGTACAAGACAGGTCTGAACTTTAATCGTTTGAATGTAAGCTATCATTTTGTATAAGGGTAAAGACCTTGGCTCAAAGATGAACTTGGGTTTCGACAGGAGCTTTTTTCGATACAATTTTTACATAGGAGACTTTTAGCAAAAGTTTAACGTAAAACTAAACACTTGTGATAAAATGCTTCGTTCTTCAGGGCATTTCAAACGAAATGCTCAACAACAAAAACATTGAAAAATATTTTTTTCTGGTAAAAAAAAGGTGTAACTCTGCTTGAAAACGTCTTACGTAGTCAAATTATTTGGTCTTTGCATAAATTAATTTAAACTAAACTGGTACAGTCGAACCTGGATAAGCGAAAAACCTCAATAAGTGAGAGAAAACATCAAATCCCAAGCTTTTTAAAGCACAAAACCTCTTCAAGTGACAGTGTAGAACCACTATAAGCTAGAGTCATTTTCTTGACTAGACCAAGGAAATAAGATAAAATACCAGCATTATTGAAGTTTTGGTACTAAAAGAATATTGGGTTATCAAAGAGCAAATATCCACAGTTTCATATTGAAACTCACTCGAGAAAACATCGAAATAATGCATCAACTGGTTTCTCATAAATCACTAATCAGTAGATTTACAGTAGATACACATTGCAAAGTTGCATTTCAAGATCACTATAATGTTTTAATATGTTGCTGAAGTTAGAAACCTCTTTAAACGAGAAAAAAAGTTTAGTCCTTTGAACTCTAACTTATCGACGTTCGACTGTAGTCATTTTAGTGTTTGGTTTTGTCGATAATAGTTTTATTATTAAATTCATAGCATTTGAGTTTTGCTTGTAAATGTAGCACACGCGTAGAATCGCATATTGCTCCGTAATTAGTTAAAAATACGATCAAACTCCGTTTGTTTACTAATGAACGAAAACAAGAGTTTATGACATAAATCTATCAAGACTGTCAAAAACTATCCTTAAATTTAGAAATTATTTTTGAAATTCCGTGAAAAAATCTCAAGCATGCAATATTCCCGGTGAGGTGCCGAAATTCCCAGTTTTTTCCCGGTTTCCCGGTGACGAGATGAAATTCCAAAGTTTTTCCCGGTATTCCCGGTTCGCTAGCAACCCTGATGCTTTATACTTTTGAATACATTTTAAGACGTCAAAATGTTTGTTTATTTGTCTGGGATTTTAACACTACCGTGTTGTTCTTCCCTGCATTTAAGACGCCAAAAGATTTTTAAAAGTAGTGATGAAATTGGAAAAAAAAGTTTAAAAATCGAGTGTGGATTCTACAAGCATTGATCTAAATGGATAGTTATAAAATCGAAAAACTACTGTATTCAGATCACCTATTGTAATCTGTAAAACCAAACAATTTCATTTCTTGAATATGAATTGCCAAATTATCTGAAAAAAGGTGAAAAGGTTATGAATTTGGCATTTTTATTACCGAAAGCTCGTTCATTTTTACGAATGTTCCGTTATTTTTACCGCAAGTTCGGTAATTTTTTACCGAACAAACTGTAAAATTTCGGCAAATTACTAGTCGGTGAAATAATTTACCGAACTCGTAGTTTCTCGATACAGTCGAGCCTGGTTAAATTTCTAAAGATTCATTTCACGAGCACGGACATCACTTTCGAGATTAAAACAAGCCTACAGGCAGGTGCTGTCGGCTTCAACGAAATTCTGGCGACAAAGTACTAGCGCCAAATAAGGGTGGACGGGTTGAGATCGAAACTCGAGTTTAAACATTTTGACGCACACACATGCACCGGTACAAATTGTATTATCGTAAACAATATAAACATAAACATTGTGTGAGTGCAATGACGCTTGATTTTCAATGTGTTAGTGCGATGATGTGCTTTTACTCAAAGCTGTTATGCTTGAGTGGAAAGCTGCAAAGCTTGGATCCCATCTCGCAGGGCGGCAGCACTATACACAATTTGTTCGAAAAAATTACAGCCCGACTATCTTGATACTTAGAGATCTTTGTTACAGGACAAGTCGATGCCGAAGGACTACGTGTTTTTGGTCGGAGAACACATCGAATAAGGGTCTTATGAAAATCTTAAAAATACGCCTTTTCCAAGCATGCCGCCTTCCATGCCATGCTGTTATTCCAGATACTCTTGGTGATAGAACAATCATCATTCATGCCGGCTTTGTTACTCACGTGTTATGTTAACATGCAAATTCAGGATACAAATTGATTTGAATTGTATTTTTATTTTCAACAGTACTGTTACATAACTAAATTATGAAAATTTCATATTCTATGGCGTATGCATTTTTAAAATGAATTCATGTAATATATTTCCATCTGGTGACAAACTATCAGTCAATTGTTATGGTCCGTAGAACACCGGTAGAATCACGGTCACTCTCTGTAGCTATTGAATTCGTTGCTTTCGCGAACGTTCTACAGCCAAACATAAATCGAAGTTATTCTATAAAAGCTGTAGACATACTGGGAAGTGATCCAAAGTGAAGCACAAGTGTACCTATATTTACGTAATATTTCCTGAAGGAGGTCCTACTGTAATATCCAAATCGCCAGGTAAATTCATAGGAAACTACAAACTTATGTCTACGGCTTGCTTCCTACAGACGAATGTCAGATTGAAAATGACTATAGCGCAAAGGCCACACATCACACCGTCAAGCAAGTCTGCACGCTCGAAATTTTTTAACCAATTATCGTTAAAAAGTAACCATTTTATGGTTTTCGCTATGAAACTGCGAATATGGTTACTTTTTAACGATATTTTTCAGACCAATTTTAACCATTTTGAAAGTTCGATAGCCAAACCCAAAAAAATGATTAAAAATGTTTGAACGAGCTTGTATTTTACCGCCATTTTGATATTTGTGACTTGAGAAGCTGCTCGCGTTTTTACCATTTTTGCACTTTGAAACTCGATTTGTTAGGCCTCGAGATTAGAAGATAAATAGAGCTCGAGTTAAAAAGATAAAGCGGCCAATCGTGAAACCCGTCTGCTGTTGAAAGGTAGGCTTTCTTTTTTAAATTAAAATACTGCTGGAGACTGGTGCGGCTTCTGCTGGAAGTTTTTTTTCTCGAGCTGAGCTGTTTCCAGATTCTTTACCTTCCAGAAAATGGTATAAGTTAAATGTCCCAGTAGCAGTAAGCCGCGATATTTTCAGTAGTGATTAGTAGATAGTGATACGATACTAAAAATGATTTTTTGATTACAGCTGGTATTTATTACGATTGGCAGGCAACACAGGAACTGAAACCAGGGATTAAGTCCACTGATTGAGGCTACAAGCAAACATCAATCATCGACCAGAACGAATCCGGATGGTGGTGGACTGCACCGAAAGTCGGAATCGTCAGTGCTGTTTAATGGGTTGCAATTAGGGCCCGGGCACTATCACCGAGTGAGCAATCCAGCTACTGGTCATATTATTGTCTGCAGTTCTTTTACTTCGAGACGATGAATGTTGTCAAGCTATCGATAATCCTTGGCCGGATTGTTCTAATTTTTCATAACTTCCGTAGTAGCGATAAGCGATATGGCCCCCCTCCATAATGAAAATTAAGTAGTTCCGGTTGTTCATGGAAGTTTTATCCGACTCTTGAACTATATAAAGGTGGATTATTCAATTTAAACTGTTTCAAACCCTTATTATTATTCTTTGTTTCAGTTCATAAAAAGGAATCGATTTTTCACTGAGAGGATTTGAGGATAACAATGCAGAGTGATTGTAAGTATTTTAGGTTTCATTTCTATTTAAATAAACTAAAATTTCTATTCATATAGTTTCCTAACGCTTTAAAATCTTCTACTAAAATTCCGTCGGACACACCGATGAGGCCTTTGCTGATATATATTTTTTGATGGAAATTGATGCAATTTTTCTTATATTGCGGGCTTTATTAGCAGCAAATGAAGTCACTATCAGCAGCACCAGTCTTAGGCTCAACAGGTCGACAAGCTAATTATGCTAGTGTGACATCAGAATGATTCCTGTCCATCAGAAATCGATTCAGGATTCCAAACCAGAAAACTTTTTGTATAGAAGTTGTCGTCTTGAGGATCAGCTAATCTGGTAAAGCGAATTAAGTTACAGTTTTCATTTCATATTTTCTGATAACTGTATTTCCAATTCCAGCGTGAATCCAACCAAATTATGAATATCCATCCAGATAGTACATAATGACATCAGATTTAGGTCATTGGCTGAACCATTGTTTTTTGCAAACTTCCGTGGATGGCTCAGCTGCAGTTTGGAACAGTTGTTTGGAGCACCGGTCCTAAAGATATGCACCGAAAATGGAGTCCACATTTACAAATACTACTTATCCTCCTGTGAAAGAGACATTGAAAAATTTGACCGATCCAGACGAAAGACAAAATGATTCCTGGTATCGATCAAGGAAAACATGGTTATTTACTAGTATTTATCTATTATAAATGTATTTAAATAATTTGAATAAAAACGAAAACTCCTTTGAATTTTTGTATCGTCCTTTTTTAAATAAAGAAAATTACCACTTTTCTCTTTCTCCAGATTGCGTTTTGGTTGAAAAATAACCAATTTCTCATTTCTCCGCAATAGTTTCTTGCGGTTAAAAAGTAACCAAATTTCCACTTCTCAAGAGAAGTCAAAAAATGACTTCTATGGAAGAAACCAAAAAATCACTTAACGCGGAAAGGTGTGAAAATGGTTACTTTTTAACGATAATTGGTTAAAAAATTTCGAGCGTGTGGCCATCGTCGTCGGCAGTCGGCACACATTATATTATTGCTGTAGGCAGCGATGCCACACATACCGATTTTCCGGTATTTATACCGATTTTTGAGCAAAATTTTGACCAAGAATCGGTATATACCGATTACAGATTTTTGGCAAAACATACCGATTTCATACCGATTTTTAAGATTTTAACTAAAAATTCATTCCACTTCAAAATTTCCACTTCATTCAAGCTATCCTCGTAAAGGTCCCGTAGAAAGAAGTCAAAGTTCGGTAGCGGGCGTGGCGTAACTTTGATCTGTACAACTTTTAAAGTATTCTGCAAAGATCTCCACGGCTCACTCTCATAATTCGTTCAGTTGTTCGCGCTGTTTCGTTCCTTTGTTCTGTCAAATGATGCACTATTATGGTACTCAACCTCAAAGCCTCAAGGCTGATATTTGACCTTCTGCGACTGCCAATAGAAGTTCCTTAAGGGGGGGGGGGGGGGGGGGGGGGTAGGGTCTAACACTTTCAAAAAATCGATTTTTTTATTTTTTTATTTTCTTATTGTAAAACATTTCAAGAATGTTGTGTCAAATTTTCAAGTCAATTGAAGCAAAACTGTAGAAGTTATAGGCCTTTATCTTCTCCTATCTAATACTGCAAGAAAGCAAGAGCAGAAACTTCAAACGCGTTTTTCTCGAAAGCACATTTTTAAGGTCCGTGGACATCGTCATTTGAAAACCACTTATCCGATTCTTTTCAAATTTGAAACATATTTTCTACATATAAAATACCAGACCCCAACGTTTTTCTTTTTTGATTTTTTTTTACTTTGGGGAGATTTTAGAGGTGAAAAATGGCGGATTTTTAAGTGAAAAATCGTAGTTTTTACTTCAAACAGCCACAAAAATTTCATAAAAATATTTTTAAGTTAAATAAAAACGTTGGGGCCCAGAAAAAACATCTATTAAAAATATTTTGCTCTGATTTTTTGACTTCAGATGATTCTGTGCTGAGATACAGTGTCCACCGCAAATCCTGTTTTCTAAAAGGCATCCTCGAAAGTGCTCCGTCACCGGCTCATTTTTCTAAACTTTTCTACGAAAAAATTACTAAATGTTCTTTTAACATTTCTTTCCATAATGCAAAAAATTTGAATTCATTTGTTTGAACGATAGCTCTAGAAAAAAAATCGTGAAAATGGTGTTTTTTTTATACCCGTTAGACCCCCCCCCCCTTAAGGTCAATCTCAATTGACGATCGCATTAAAGTTCTTGTCTCGTGAGATGCTAACTTTTCAAGGAAATACATACACCGTTTGAATATAACCATAGTCCTTGTTCAACTCGTCGCCAGATGGGGTATGTCGAGGTTTGAAGTGATACACGGTATGTAATATCATCGGTATAATCTTCAATCGTTCTGCATCTTGTTAGCCAAATAAATTATATCATAAGTACCTAAACTGCAGAGATCGCAGAATTAAAGACCATGCCAGGCAAAATGGGTTTCAGTTATAGTAAAACTATGTGTTTTTTAATCTTTTTCGGAAGAACACCTTCTTTTAGAGCATATCTCTTATTTATTTTCGCATAAAATTCTTGGATTTTCATATGACTAATGCGTGGTTTTTCATAAAAATAAAATAAATTTTTTATTGGCTATAAAAAAAATTCAACCAACAACTCTCTCAACTTTCTGCAATCATTTCTTTTTCCAATCGCTAGAACTCATATCTAATACTATAAGCTGAATTGGTCAGATTGGCGAAAATCCATAAATAAAACGAAGAACATCAACTTGAGCCCATATTGACCTCGTACGTAAAAAAGCGATTGGATTTGTAAGTGCTTACTAAATTAAAATTTCCTTTAGGTTGACCTAGTTCTATTATAGCCTTATCAAATTTACATCCCACTTTAGCCAAACATCAAAGTCTCAAGTTTTTACATGATTTATATGCCTAACCAACGTGTAACCTGAAGTTGCTTTCCATGCCCCCATTTTTCTTATCAAACGGTAACTCCTAAAATAAATTTCCATTCAGTTATGAGTACTGGAAAGAAACACTTATTTCGGATTTTCTGCTGAATTTTTATTTGTAATTTTTGCTTTCGTCAGCAAAAAAAAGTTTTAAAATTTAAAAGAAATGTACAAGTCATGACAAACATAAAGTTCTGTTAAAATTTCAAAACCGTCATTTTGTGTAAACTTGTGTTACCTAGAACCAAGTTACGGAAAAAATGCAATAATATAAGCTAAAACACATTTAGTTAGCTAGTTTTGAACTAAAAATGAACATTCATAAGAATTCTAAGACTTGCTGTTTATTGCAAGCTTCTATTTACAGAAAAATACGTTAGGAAGTTGAAAATGTAAGCATTTTTAAATATCCACCTCAAATACCGATTTTCATACCGATTTTTAGGATTTACATACCGATAAAAGATTTTTTTGGGTTTCAAAATACCGATAGAAATGTGGCATCACTGGCTGTAGGTATATGCGTCTGCGGTTCGCCATTTTTACGGCATTGATTAGAAGTAGCGTATCCGTCAAAAAAAAGTCGGTGGAACTTTATTGACGTTTCTATATTGTAGTAAGATTTACGTGATTGCATGACCCTGATCAGTGAACAGTTTGCCAAAAAACAAAAAAAAAACGATCTTGCCCCAAACTTCGGTCACTTTTCGCTCTCGACTTGAAAGTAGGTACACAAATCGATCACGTTCACTGTTTCACACGTAAGATAAAAGGCGAGATTATTTTTAGATAAGAGCATTTTTCGCAAACACCACATGATTTGGCTACTTTTACTGCTAGATACGGTTGCTTACCCCATTCGAGACCTGTGACATAACCAGCTAGCAACAGACTGGTTAAACCCGCGACCAGAAGGCTCACTTTTGCTGACATCTCCGGAATGTGTTGGGGACGACAATCCACGGCAGTATATCCGTATAATACGGTAGTAAATTTGCACACACTATAATCACTAAGAATTTGCACGTGCTCCTGGGTGTTCCGATTCAATGCCCGGTCAAACTGGATCACTTTAAAACAACCGAACGGCAGGGCAATTGGCAATTGATGAATATTCAATGATTGCCAAAATGAGGGTCGGTCCGAGAAGCCTGCATGCAGACCGCGCGAATGATGGACACTGTCTGGTCGGCCAATTAAGACAACGGATTGCCCAATAGGAATCGGGCTATCATCGGTCAAAGGAGACACAATTTAGCCAATGAAAAATTACACTTCACACAACACCCACGACGACCGCGAACGACAGACACACACCATACGTCAAAAATCGGTCTAGCAAAGACGGGACTCGGATATCGACTAAACGGAGAGTATTGGAGGAGCTGAGAATTATACGAATAAGGTGCTGTGCTGTTGTGATGAAATGACGTCTGGTCGAGAGTTCATGCCCAGTGATGCCACATTTCTATCGGTATTTTGAAACCCAAAAAAATCTTTTATCGGTATTTAAATCCTAAAAATCGGTATGAAAATCGGTATTTGAGGTGGATATTCAAAAATGCTTACATTTGCAACTACCTAACGTATTTTCCTTTAAATAGAAGCTTGCAATAAACAGCAAGTCTAAAAACTCTTATGAATGTTCATTTTTAGTTTAAAACTATGTGACTAAATGAGTTTAGCATATATTATTGAATTTTCTCCGTAACTTGTTTCTAGGCAACACTATTTTACACAAAATGACGGTTTCAAAATTTTAACAGAACTTTATGTTTGTTATGTTTTTAATTTTAAAACTATCTGCTTTTGCTGACGAAAGCCAAAATCACAAATCAAAATTCAGCAGAAAATCTGAAATAAGTGTTTCTTTCCAGTACTCATAACTGAATGGAAATTTATTTTAAAAGTTACCGTTTGTTTAAAAATAGGGGCATGGCGAGCACCTTCAGGTTACACGATAAATTCGATAAGGCAATAATAGAACCAGGGCAACCTAAAGGAAATTTTAATTTAGTAAGCACTTACAAATCCAATGACATTTTAACGTTCGAGGTATATTTATATGGGCCGAAGTCTAAGTTTTATTTATGGGTCTTTTATCTGGCGACAAGTTGAACAAGGATAATGATTATATTCAAAAGGTGTATGTATTTCCTTGAAAAGTTAGCATCTCACGAGACAAGAGCTTTAATGCGATCGTCAATTGAGATTGACCTTAAGGAACTTCTATTGACAGTCGCAGAAGGTCAAATTTCAGCCTTGAGCTTAGTCCATTGGCTTTGAGGTTGAGTACCATAATAGTGCATCATTTGACAGAACAAAGGAACAAAATGTGTGGGAGGTGCCCAACGTAATAAACGGAGAGCGAATATAAATGATATTCCTCCGCACGGCCGCTCATGAATGCTGTCACTCATCGTCGTTGATATGCATCGCTGATACAACGGGTCTTGCCCGTACCTACCTGTCGAGCAAGTGACTGAACCTACAACTTGGCATTATGTGGTTAACACACAAAATAGCGCGAACAACTGAACGAATTATGAGAGTGAGCCGTGGAGATCTTTGCAGAACACTTTAAAAGTTGTACAGATCAAAGTTAAGCAACGCCAGGCAGCTACCGAACTTTGTCTTCTTTCTACGGGACCTTTACGAGGACAGCTTGAATGAAGTGGAAATGTTGAAGTGGAATGAATTATGAGTTAAAATCTTAAAAATCGGTATAAAATCGGTATGTTTTGCCGAAAATCGGTAATCGGTATATACCGATTCTTGGTCAAAATTTTGATCAATCGGTATGTGTGGCATCGCTGTTCATGCCAATGAGAGAATGTTGGTAAATATTCCAACTTTGGGGTAGACTTTCAACATAGCATTTTAAAATTATAACCTCCATGTGATAGTTGACATATTTACAGAAAACATGGGATTATTGAAGATGCTAATATGATTACTGATAAATAAAACTTTTACAAAAAAAAACATAATTTGTTCAATCTACCTATCACAACTTCCAACATTGGTGAGCTGAATTTTGCAATATTGTATTACGTCTTCTTATAAATAGTTACTATATTAAACGCCATAAAATACCTACACAGTAAACGAAAATTACCGAGTTCGGTAATTATTTTACCGAAATCCTATCATGTGTAAATCGTTAAACTGTTCGGTAATTTTTTTCGGTAAAAAATAAACGAACATCGGTAAATGAACAATCGATTTACCGATGTTCGTTTATTTTTTACCGAAAAAATTACCGAACAGTTCAACGATTTACGCATGTTAGGATTTCGGTAAAAAAATTACCGAACTCGGTAATTTTCGTTTACTGTGTACATAAAAAATGATTTTTTCAAAATACCTACATAAAATATTCATTAAAATTTTTCATACATACCAAGATCTTAATTCCACTTACCTGAATTGATATATGTACATCGGGGTGTTTGGCTGCCGGACGGCATGGCAAAGTCGACATAATCGGAGAGAAATTAATATGCCTGCTGTGGAAAGGATACGAGAGAGAGAGAGGGAGAGAATAATTAGTATGGATGAACAAAAACACGTGCATTGGAGAATGAACTAACATCCGGTGAACTTATGTAAAGCTAGAGAAAAACACCGACAGCATTGAATATGGAAGGCCGCAAAAATTGCTTAAGAATATTTTTTGAAAGTGATCTAGATTGTTTATGTCCATTTCCCCGAATGAAAACGTTTGTCCAAAATGAAAAATATCTAGAGTCTCATTCGCCAGAAAAAAACCATTTTCCAAACTTTTACCGCGCAATTTAATGATCTATCAAAAAACTAGAGTTACCTCTCGCAGACACCAGTCTTTTCTTCGAAACTGTGGATAATTTTAAGAACAATTCTTTCAATTGATTGAAATGCTCCATATTGTGGCCCTTTCTGAGTTCCTGAAATTGGTCGCGCCTCACTAACACAATAACGGGCCACACGAATTCGTTGATAATATGGTGGAAGAAAGCACAGCAAATGTATTGTTTTTAAAAAGTCGGAAGTCCAAAATAACAATAAACTTTTAAAATTGATGCGAAATCAGAATTATGCTCTCATGTTAAAAAACTTCACTTGTTTAATTCAGTTTTTTGTTTGTTTGAAATTTCTTCGATGTTTACATTTGTCTGTTTTTATGTCTATATCTTAACATGTATTTTACCAAGATGCATTTTGGCATGCCAAGATAAGAAGCATAAGGCACACTTTCCCTAAGTTTCTTTGCAAGGATTTTCGTCTGTATAGATGATTCATCTCGAATAGTTTCACATACCTTACATGGAATATCAACCTTTGCTAATTCTATAATATCAACTTCAACTAAATACAATGGCAAATACACAAATTGAAACAATCGATAGATAAGAAATCCTGCATTGTTAAAACAATAAATATTTTTCAATCAAAATGAACGAAACTACAGGTCCCAAGTATCAGTGACAGGAAAAACGTTTATGAAAAAGGAAGCGCGCTTTTTCATATCTTTGTGGTTTAAGACGTGATTTCTTGCTGTTTACTCGTTTACAGGCTGAAAAAAAATTACCGGAAATACCGGGTTTTCACTTCACTCAAAAACTGGTATTTCAAAATTTTCAACATATTTAATTGATTCGGTTGTTTCATAACACTCAAATCATTGAACACTTCGACGAACTCGATTCTATTTTAAGATTTTCATCACATTTTTTTAAATGATAAAAAAAACATCCTACACATAATCGTTATGGGTTAAGTCATGTTTACAAAAAATTAAAAAATGGTGTGTCAGGACTTTTCAATCATTGATTCGTCATGTGACATTCTATTATTTTTTTCATAAGTTACAGATACGTCGTCTCTGAAAATATTCGAAACTGTTCTGAGGGCGTTCATTCATGTTACTCTCTCGTCACAGTAAATTCAGTTAAAATGTTGTTTCTAGAGGTTTTACATTCAGTAATGAATGCATCTTCAAGTGTAATGTATTCACTGATCCACAGAGGATTGTTTATAATTTCCCCGTGTTTTTAAAATACGGGGTAATTATGAACACTTGTTTTTAGGTATTGTTTGATTATCTAAACTAATCTTTAGTGTTTAAATGTGTACCAATAATCATCAAGATCTTGAAAATAAACCGTTATACGTATCAGTTATCGTTATCAGTTATACGTTATCAGTTTCTAAAAATCTGTAAATATGAGATTGTAGGACATGATTCCCTAATCCTTTGTGAATCTAAAAATTGCCCATGACTAATAAAGGGTAAATTTTGTAAAACCATTACTCCTATCTAAACGCAGTGTTTAGATTTATCAAGAAATATTGCCAACACTAAAAATTGTTACGTAACAAGAATCTTAAGAGCGTTCATTATTACCCCAAATTCATCTGGGTAATTATGAACAGATAAGACCAAAAAAAATCTTTGTTCATATTAACCTCAGTTGACCCTACCGTTTTCCGGAAAACTTGTCTTCTGTTTTCAGCCAAGTTTAAAAAAGATTTGCTTTAATATTGAGTAAAGATTTTTTGTATTGAAAAGGCCAATAATAAAAAAGAAATTAATTTTTTTAATCGTTGTTATAATTGTTTTTTATACAATTGAGTTTTAGCACAGTTAACTTTTAGACACTGAAAACTCATAACTACTGTTTTTTGCTTGCAGCCCACGATCTACTCGAATGCAGAACATGGAAATCATGATTTCTATTTTGAATTCTGACTTTAAAAGGACAACGAGTTGCATCGTCTTGATTTAACATTTTTAGGGATTATTTAACAGCATATCAAAGTTTGAGATGAAGAAAAATTAAAAACATTTATTCAATTCAGATTCACCCATTGTATTTTTTTATTTCAAATTAAGGAAATTCCATTTTGCAATTAACATTTCAACAAAATATATAAAGAATTTAAAATGATGTTATCTAAATTTATTATCATAAATCAATAAAAATTAGAATCATTTATTTTTGATTTTCATAACGTAGTAAAATTGAAATTGAAATTGTTATTGTAATTGTTATTTATAATTTTGCAGTTTCAATTGAATTTTAAGTTCAAGATAAAATTTTGATTTAAAATTAAAATTGCAAATTTTGAAAGAAATTTAAAAAGGAACAATGTAATCTTATAAAGAAAATTTCTACATCCTCTTCTGCAGTTTAGAACTTTTTTGAAAATATTTTTGCACACTCAGAAAAATACTATTATGTATGCCATAAGATTCTCTTGTGAAGTGGCGCCATAAGAAAAATTAATGAAATTCATAAGATTGTCTTATGACGCGAATGAATTCTGAAGATGAACGCCTACTTCAATGAGAGGTTGTTGCTTTTCATAAGAGATTCTTATGGAAACAGTAAATCACTTTCTAATAAGAAAAATTCTCGATATTTCATGCTGAAAACATTCACTTTATTGTTTGCCAAATTCGTTTAAAATTAAATCCTTCATTGTCACCATCAGCAGCGCATCAACAGACGGCTCCATAAAAGTTTATTTCGCCGCATCTTAACCTTCGACCTTTGGTTTTTTGCCGATCAGCTTGCTGAAAAGTAAACAAATAATGTATTTTAGTTTACTAATATATTCAACGTTCACACCAAAAACATCAAATCGAACTTACCATTCCGGAGATAACAATAACATTTAACATTGAAGGAAAACTATAATAACTTTGAACTGGCGATTGCTTCGTACTGTTAGATGATGAAAAAAAACTGATGCTATGAATGAATGTGTTCATCATTTTTTCACAATGCCGTTTCTTCTATTTTTCATAAGAACATCGTATGAAAATTTAAAGAATTTCATAAGACTCTTATGAAAAATTAGTTTGGACGCAAAAAAGTGGTTCATAAGATGTATCTTATGAAATTTATAATAAGATTTCCTCTGAGTGCATGACTCAGTTCTGTAAATAATTGAAAAATATATTTATAATTTAAAAAAAATGATTTAATACATAATTTACACGGATCTATTTTTTGCAAAATAAAATATTTTTGCATCAAAAAAATTCTCAACGTTTTCATGGTTCATTCAGTAGATGGTTAGCTTTGTTATACAGAAAAATGTGAATTTGATTTCAGTAAAAAAGTTACAGTTAATTGTTCAATATAGATTTTTATTTTGAAACAGTTTCTTGGGGTTAAAATATGAACAAATAACTGTTCCGGTTTAATTGGAAACCACCCTTGTATCAGGGAGAAAAATCTTATAAGTTTTTGCAACCACATGCTAAGCTAAGGCTAACTTTAAGGATTTTTGCCAAAACCAATTTGAAAAGTGTTCGAATAAGGTTTTGGAAATCAAAGAGACTTAACAGTGTACATATTTTATTTTTAACTATAAGCTTAGTTATGAAATTCAGATTACAATAAAAAGCCATTGTTTTAAAAATTGACTTTGCCGTCTTGAATTCGAATCATTTGTCAGATTCTATCAAATCAAATGACATTGGGTTTTACTAAGTTTTGAGCTAAACCAAACATTTAACTAACATTTAGCTAATAAACAGACAACCTTCTTTTAAAAACAAAAACTGATTTGAAATCTATTTATTATCCTTCATTTGATAGAGAATTAATACATTACCTAGCAGTTCTAGTTTCAAAGAAACAATACTTGAAGAAAATTCATGAAGTTTTAAAAATACAACAGAAGAAATATAACTATTTTTGACATCATTGAGAAACATTTATGAGCATTTGGTATCAAAGATTCAAATTTCATTAACAACTTTGTTGAAGACTGCGATTTTTTTTTACTTATGCTTTTACTTATGCTACTCGCGGTCTTCGAAAAAGTTTATCATTGATTCGAAACCTTCGATTTAAAAAAGTTCTAAAATGTAGATAAAATATTTCAAAATTCATCCTTGAATTTAAGAAACAAGAGCTAGCAGAAAAAAACCAAACTGCATATTTGGATATGTCGCCCTCAAATCAGGTCAAATCAGCTCTTAAACCATCTTCAAACGGAAAAACGTAAATTGTATCGCCTTGTACCATTGAAAAGAAAAAAGTAAAAATAATCAATTTTATCGCAATATGTTGTTATTTTGTTTAAATACTTTACTCGAAACAAAAATATGTATATTTTAAGTGTTTTTAATGTTTAATGTTTTGCAATGTTGAAACATTTTAACATTTTTAAAGGGTTTGCTTAGTGTCTTCTACCGACATAAACACAACCTCATGAAAAAGCTTATGAAAATTCTGAACAATGTTACTTAACTTATGTTACTTAAATTTCATATGAGCATTTAATTTCAATTTTTGTCACGATTTTCGCATATTTTCAAAGGAATCTCAACATATCCAAGCTTTAAAAATTGTAATTCGAAATTTTCTGGATAAATTATGACCAGTTATCGAAAAATGTTAATTTTGAAAGAACAACTTAAAAAAATGTTTTGGACCCTATGATGGTATTTTTTTTACCTCTCTAATTAAACATTATCACTCGAAAATTGGAATACTAGCATCTTTTTCAAATTTCCAAATTTAAAACAAAAATTTAACTTTGATTCGTTTGTTTTTACATGATTGATAGTTTTTTCTAATGAATCATGATGTGCGATACTTGAAAAAAAAAGACTTCTGGGAATTCTCATCTCTTTCTTTGAGGCAGTTTTAAACTCTGGGTTTCGCTAAAATTTGTGATTTTTTTTTCAATTTAGAGGGGCAATTGAAGAGAGATCAGAGAATTTAATAAATTTGAAAACTTATGAAATTCCTTTGAACTGTTCAATTCTGTCTTGGAAATTCAAATTATTATTCTGAATTTTGTATTTATGATTGAATCCCTGATCTTGGAACCAAAACTGAATTTCGGTTTCCTTTTGGCAATTTTCCCGGTTTTAGGTCTAAATTCCCGGTTTTAGGTCTAAATTCCCGGTTTTCCCGGTTCGATTTTCAATTCCCGGTTTTTTCCCGGTTTTCCTGGTTCTGTGGCCACCCTGTTAAGTGAAAGTGAATAATGAAGATCTTTTTTTGATTCACTTTCTTCGTTACACTCAAAAACTGTAAATTTATTTATAAAATAATAGTATTAGTAATCAAATACGACACTCAGATTAACTCAAGAATACAAAATCTGCACATTAGGTCTATTTTTCGTCGAAATAAGGCACGGCGAATACCGGTCATCTCCCGTTGTATGTTTTCCGCGATTCTTTATGTCAGGAAAAAATAACACAAAAATGTAAATTTTGTTAGTTTTCATTGATCTTAACGGTTTCATAAAATAAATCATTTTTCCCAGTCTATTAACACTTGAGATCTTGACTGGATCGATTGACTGTAGACCAAACCGAGAATTCCCGTGGAATTCTTCGACAATGAAGCAACTGAACGACCTTGACCTGGCAGACGATATTGTTTTGCTCGCCCAAACACAACTAGACATGCAGAGCAAACTCGTAGACCTCACCGAAAGCTCCAAGGCAGCAGGTCTCAAAATCAATGTCGGAAAGACCAAGTCGATGGAAATCAACACAGAAAATTGTTCCAATTTCGTGGTAGCTGGACAACAGGTTGAGACAGTGGAGTGCTTCCAGTATCTTGGTAGCCAGATTACGCCTGATGGTGGTACCAGGAAAGACATCGAAACCCGGATCAGAAAGGCCCGTTTTTCATTTGCGAGTCTCCGAAACATCTGGCGCTCACGCCCAATCTCTCTACGAACTAAGATCCGAATCTTCAACTCAAACTTGAAATCCGTATTGCTGTACGGGTGCGAATCTTAGTGCACATATGCGGTGACGACGCAAAAATGCAAGTTTTTGGGAATCGCTTGGCTGCGAAACATCATCCACGCTTGGGGGCCTGGCAATTGGCCCCCTTATTCTGCGCCGCGCGTGAGGTGACGATAGTCGAGTCGAGTCGGAGTCGTGTGAGTCTTGTCACCTTATTCCCGAAACCGATGTGACAGAGCATACGATTTTTCACTCACGGTGACTACTAGATTAGGATAATAACTTAAAAAGTTAATTCTAAAAGACGTTTCTCACCTAAAGCGACTACTGGAATCGGGTGACTCGACTATCGTCACCTCACACGCGGCGCAGAATAAGGGGGTGGATCTCAAACGTGGAACTTCATCGCCGGTGTCATCAAAAGGCGCTAGAAATCGAGATTCGGGAACGTAAGTGGAGACGGATTGGACACACGCTGCGAAGAGATGAAACGAGATTTGCAGAGAGGCGCTTGACTGGGATCCAGATGGGCATCGAAGAAGAGGCAGGCCCAGAAGCTCGTGGCGGCTTAGTCTAGCCGCTGAAATCCGAATTATCGACGAGAATCTTGACTGGGACCAGGTGAAGACGCTGGCTCCGGATCGTCAACAGTGGAGGTCTTTTACCACGGCCCTATGTACCGGAGGATCGGCGCGGGAACATTAAAAAAAAATTGTCGAGTGCGACTTCATCAAAACTGAGATACAGAAGACTTGCAGAAACGGCTTGGCCCTCTGGCCCCGAATAACTATACTCTAAATGAAGTATTTTAGTCGAAAGACCATGACTGTGATGTGATATCTTCTCAGGAACAAATAACAAATAATCACATGTATTCGTACCGATTTATATTTGGCATAACTTTGCTCTCTTTATTCCTAGGTCCTAAGTTCTTACCACACACTCAAATAAATATCTGTGTTTATCCTACTGTTCCTATAGCTCTTGTTCTTGAAATATTACGCCATTTGCGCTGATCCTTTCTTATGAAAGACTAACGCATTCATCATTGTTAACCTTTCTACGGTTAACGGAATCAAGTTTGACAAAACAGCTATCTTAACCGTTTCATGTTCCTTCTATATGTCTACTTAAATAAATAGGAATTTAGAATAACGAACAAAATAAAACAAATCAATACAATATTATCACGGTCGTTGATTTAGTAAAAACTTTGTGTCACTAAAAAAGGTGTGTATAAATCTGGGTCAAATCTAAAAGATCATAGTATTTTGGATCAATCCAATCATGGCGGGGTAATGCTCATTTGAAACAAATCTCATTCGAAGTTGTAGGGAAAATCGTTGAAGTTCATTTTCCTTGGAACCTATGCGCTAAGTTTCTAAATTCTAAAGATTTGCATAAAACAAGGTTAAAAAAAACTCTGAGTGTAGAAAATATTGTTGCTGGATAGATGCGTAGAAGTTCGTTTAGAAAATGTACAAAAGTGAAGCAGGATTGCAGAAAAATAGCGTAGCAAATGCATGTAAGTATCAGTGATATTTAAAATGGATTTGTGACTGGAATTGAATCTAAATTCGGAATACATAGATTTGATGTTCGAATTTTTCCCTAAATCATCGTTGAGAGCTTAAAAATATCTCACTGTGTCGTTTTTATTTCTGATTTAATATTCAAGGAATTCCTTTCCTTATTTCATTGCTAAAGTTTTGAAAATATAAGTAAAATATATGGTTTTGCTTATGGTATTGACATGATAGCTTCAGATATGGAATTAAAACAGCTGATTTTTTCAAACACTTAAAAATAATCATTTGGTTCGTGAGGATTTATATTACTTCGATTGTTCAACAACCAAATAAATTGCTATTGAAAATAAAACATCTGCACTATTGTACCAGCCGTTCTGGATGATTGTAAAACAATAATTTTTAATAAATATATCATGATCAACAGTTTCACCTATTCTCTATACTTTTGTTTAAAACCTGCTCTGATTCAGCTTAAATTATTGATTCTAGATTTCATCAACCATTGTTTCTTCTACAAACTCGCTTGTTTGTGCATCTGTTTTACTCAGCTTTGCTTCGACTAAATTACTAGGTATATGTATCGTAGCATAACCGTTTATCATATGCTGCTAGAGTCCGAGAACAGTTATCGGTTTTCGAAATTCGTCGATCGAGCCCAGGTAAGTGGGTTCGTATCATCCGGAAGTGCTGCTGCCTATTGTTTTTTGGTCGCTCAGTTGTCCTGGGTGAACGCAAACCTGGAAATGGTCCGATAGCAAACCCACCGGAAAGCCGTCCGGAGTCGTCCGCTGATCCAGGAGCAGAGACCGCCTGCGGTAACCACCACCGAGCACCAGTGCTTCAGATGGTCAGTACAGTTGGTTGGTTAAGGTCGATTTATTTTTCGTGAGAGTGCATACGAGGAATGTGGTATGCGATAAGGCTGGACATTTAGAAATAAAACCAAAAAACGAAACATGCGAGACGAATTCATACATGCAGGCGAAATGAACATGGGTGCTATAATTTATAGATAATTTTAGTACGGTAAAGGTTACATACGGAGTGAGGTATGAGATTAACTGATCAATTTTATTAATATTATTTTAATTAAAAATTTCGGCGTTGTTGAAGCAGAACTCTGAACGTCAATGATGATAAAAGCAGTTGCTGGAGCTGGAGTTTAACTTTGCCACAACAGCAAATATTGTTAAAAATAGAGGATGAGGAAGACAAGCAGGGCAAATTTGTGGTTGGCTATGCCTTCAAGTAGAACCTGCTATGATACTTGTTGTTGCAGCACTCTTGGTTGTTGAAAGGAGAGACTAACTTGTACTTATGTAGATAAAAACAGGAATAACCTAAAGCACTACTGGAAAGAGCTGAAGCGGCATTAACAGTGGCTGATAGACAAAACAGCGCTGATGAAAGAACAACGAGCCAGGAGCCATTGGAAGTTAAACGAGTCAGGAACCAGAGCAAGGTCGAAGAACAGAAAGCCTGATGGATGGCAACCGTGACGTTGGAGAGCGTCGAACCGGAGCCAAACAAGGTCGTCGGGCCGTAGCTAGGTCGGAGAAGAACCTCGAACGAGAGCTACGGGCCGTCATCAGGCCGCAGCCAAGAAGGGTCGCCAGACAAGCGCCATAGGAGGTACTAAAGCCAGAACAAGTAAAAGGTCGTTGGACTGGTTTTTTTACAAGATGGAAATTTGACTTCAAACCATTACAGCCGGGTGTTTCGTGCCGTGAGTGAGTTCGTCCCACTCAAACTAACTTAGGCTCCGTATGTTTTTCGGTTTCACCTTATTATACTACATCAAAGGGTAGGCTATGTTCTTGCACTTATACCTCGCACCCTTTCTCCCTTTTTCAAGTTTCCTCTTACACATCTTATGTAAAAACTATGAATGGAATACAGTTTACAACAAATTACTTTAAAATTTTGTTTTAATAAACATGCAGTCATTATAAACAGTAAGCGCGATAAGCGCCTTTGAGTATGCAAACAGTAATCAATATGCACAAAGTTTAGGTATAGTACAAGAATTTTTTAATATAAAATTTAGAGCTCGGGTTATTCGTGCAACCATTTTCATCCAAATCCATGTAAAAATGTGTTTTATCATCGCGATATATTGTTTAGCTATTAAATTGACGTCTGTGATAAGTTTAAAATCTAAATTGCCAAAAATGTCGATTGAATAGAACAATAAAATCCATGTAAGAACCGTGTTATGTGCCTAGATGATATGCAATACCAGAGCAGAAGGGTTTTGTCAATGTCGTTGTCGTTTAGTCTGAGGTTTATCCGAGGTGGTCTCTGCCCCGACTATCTCGGATAAGTGTGGTTCTACTGTACATTCCTTCGAATACCATCCGGGCGCAAAGCTCGATAATATATTTATGGATCTTGTGTCAACCTAATGGCTGGGATAACGCGGGAGCTCAGAAACCAGAGCTCGGTTTCTACTGTTTAACGTGTGTCCTGAATTTTTGGATAAATTATCTCAATGTACTCTTTTTGGTGTCGCGGGATATGGTAACCCTAGTCTAGATTAGGGTTATACCGCACCCTTAGATCGCGTTGCTTTTCATTAGTGGTGTCATATAAGGCCCAAGACCTTCCTTTAGCTTTTTAAGTTAGGTTGACTATCTCTTTCTCTCCGTTCATCCTCTCTTCTGATCCGTATCAGATCGCATATGATTTGCGAGACGAACTCCACAAGCAACACTACGGGCACGAGACATGGATATTGCTCGAGGAAGACTTGCGTACACTCGGAGTATTCGAGCGACGAGTATTAAGAACCATATTTGGCGGCGTGCAGGAGAGAACGGAGTGTGGAGGCGAAGGATAAAACCCGAGCTCTACGGCGAACCCAGTATCCAGAAGGTGGCTGGTTGGATACGCTGGGCAGGACATGTTGCGAGAATGCCGGATGACTGTGCTGCAAAACAGGTGTTCGCTAGGAATCCGGTAGGAATGAGACGAGCAGATGCGCAACGAGCGAGGTGGTTAGACAAAGTGGAGCGTGATCTGGCGAATGTGGGATGTTCGAGATTTGAGAACGGTTGCCATGGACCGAGTGAATTTTAGCAATTATGTTCTTCAGGTTATTTATATCGTATTTGATTTCTCTCCTTGTTCAGTGTTCCACCGTACCCGATAAAAAAAACACAAATCGTTGCCAGTGTATTGCTACCTCGTTTACTCACAAGATCTCTCGCAACACTGACAAAATTTTCGGGGCACTACCGCCCAATGGCAGTGCAACACCAGGTTAAAACCAGTGCAACACTGTCCGAATAAACAAACAGTTTGACAGCACCTAGTGGTGCACCAGTGCAACACTCGGCATAAACAAATAAGGTATTAGTGAGAGGGAATACTCTGAAAATAAACAAGAAATGATTTGCGAGTTTTCGAAAATTATAAATGGCCATGAAAGTTCGTTGCGACACATTTTATTCACAACATTCTCACCGTTCAAGGTCAGAGGTTTCCTACGCCTCGACATGAACCTTGGGCAGACAAAGATTGCATGTTCTGCCGATTACTCCGTATCTACGCATTCCGGGCAATGCCGATGAAAGTATTGCCTAAAACACCCCGGCCCGAATAAAACTACGTTAGGTAAGAGTTCTCTCCATACTTCTTATTTACCCAGTCTGAAGGCCACGGGATTAACATATGCGTCCATCTTGCGTGGATCGATGCGTCCGTTTACTAATGCCACTTGAGCATTGACGCTGCTCGTTGAGCTCTACGCACTCCTCTAACAGCTCTTGCTTCGTAACACTCTTAATTCTCTGCCAGAGTGATGTCGATAGGAATCATGCTCGCAATGACAAAAGCAGCACCTATTGAGATGGTCCTGTATGCACATCAAACTCGTATGTCTACTAGGGCACAGCTCCAGGCTGCTCCTCCGTATCGTAGTTTCCGTAGTTCAAGGCTCGCAAGGATACGTCTCTTGCTACTCTTTGGACCATGGCAGTTCGGTATAATCCACGCCGGTGAATCGATGACTTTCGACGCACTTTCCCAACAGTATTTGAAATGCGCACCAAAACTTAAGCTATTGTCGACCATTAGTCCGAGATATTTCAGCTACTATTTCGAAGATGTGGTGCGACTTTCAACAGTAATCTTCATGTGCGACACACCCCTTTGTTGGTCAAGAGTAGTACTTCGATTTTATGGTGGGCTATCTGAAGCTTGACTCTTTCAATTCAGATACAAACCTTCCTGCAACCATGGTCGGAGTAGACTGACCCATCGACGGGTCATCCGGTACCACTTTCTTAGTTTTCTTTTCCATTTTCTTAACATGTCCTTCTCGTCTTTGACTGTCTTCTTGCTCCTCCGAAATTCCCGCTTCATTATTGCTCAGTACTGTTCCACCGGGCGAGAATTGGCCTCATACCACTCCAGGATACTTTTAGAATAGTGACATGATGCCAAATCTGACCAAAATAGCGGAGCTTCGTCGTGTTGCTGCAAGAATGGCAAAAGGCGCTGCTCGAGGCTCTCAGGTTTGTAGATCTTTCCCTTTCTGTGCCCTTTGTCACGAAATGCTCACTCCTCAGTCCGCAATTGCAGATGGCCTGCCAAACGAGATATTTGGAGGCGAACTTCAACATTTTCCTCTTTCTAAATTTGTCATCCACATCCAACTTGCTCTTGCCGGTGAAAAAAATCGGCTTCTTCTCGTAGATCTTCCGTGAATGAGTTTTAGCCGTCGATTGTTGCCGCTCATCGCGGTTTGGAAAGTTCTGTACCTTGTATGTATGTATGTATGTAGCCCTTCTTTGCGACGTAGCTCTGCGACATACCAATCTCACGGCTTGAGACGTTGGGTTTTGCTTTTATCATCCGCTTTACCTTTCCCTACGTCTATTTGTTCTGCGGTCCCGGTTTTCTTCCAGCTCCTTTGCCGTGGTCCAACGTCAAAACGCTCCTGGAACCGCTTTAACACTCTAGAGACGGTTGAATGGTGAATGTTCAACATTTTTACCAACAACCGGTGCAACAGGTCAGGAAATTCCAGGTGTTTGGAAAGAATTTGTTCCCTCGACTCGCGTTAATTCACCCCCATTATCGTTGAATCGGAAAACATGTAAACCAGGGGTGAGCAACCTTTTGAAGCAACGGGCCACTTTTAATTTAAAATTCTTTCGGCGGGCCGCATTAAAATAAAATTTAAGTAGGTAATACTAGTTTGCATAGCTTTACGTATTTTTTTATAATGACAAATTTTTGGAAAAGGATAAATGAAACAAATTCATGTACTTGCATAAACATTTTTGTTTATTGCATTGTTTATCTTTCGATAATTTTAATGTTTTTTGAGTGATTTGAAATGTTAAGCGAGAATATTCTTCTTTTTACAAAAAGGAAACATCATTTGCGTCCCTTTTGTTTATTAAAACTGAAAAATTTGAAAAGTCTTTCTATAGTTCCTTAAAAGATTTATACGGTTTTCTGAGAAAAAAAACCTTTTTTTCGAATCGATGAATGGTATATTTCGTGATCACTTCCACTTAAAATTGTTATGGAGCTTAACCTTCCCATGCCGTTCGCAAAATATCCGTTTCGGGGAAATTTGAGTTGTAGTTTGATTTCGTTCTCCTGGCTGTAAATGTTAACCGATTTTGATGATATTATATTCATTGTGTAGGTAATTTGTTCTTATTACTCAAAATTTTAAAATAAAGTCGATATGTATTACCAAGTTATCAGAAATTGGTTCAGAAAGTAAAAAGTCCGAAAAATCAATTTTATTTTTAAAATGCTCATAACTTTTGACAGCTTTTCTGTATTTAAGTTTTTAATTGATGTTTGAAATCGTCAAGAATCCATCTATCCGACAGTGTATAGATATGTTGGGGTCTAATGAAAGTTTTGACCGCAATCTCAGATTTTCCGGTTGAAAAAAATCCAACTTAAAAAAAACGATATCCAATTTTTGCTTTGCTTAGCTGTATTTCATTTCCCAATGAACAAATTTTCAAAACTCAAATTTCAATTTTTTGACGTTAACTTAATCATTATTTTCATAGAACATACTTGGTCTGTCAAAATTCCAAGTTCTTCAGTATATTGGAATGATGATAAAGAGATTTTAAATGTGCGCTTCGGGTCATATTGACCCGAACGGCATGGGAAGGTTAACTATAACGATTTTTTTCTGTTCCCATTTTCGAATTTTTTACAATTTTTTTACATTTTTTTACAATTCATTTAAATTTGGACGTGAAGCACAAATTTTTTCCTATAAACGGTTTTTTATTAGAAGAAATCATTGCATTGAGATTTGAGCAAAGTTTCAAAATTAAAAAAAATCATAATTTTACAGATTTTTAACCAGATTTGTCAATGTTACAGTTTACATTTTTGATTCAGAAATTTTTTACAGATTTAATCACTTTTAAATTTTTTTTAAATACTTCATGGGAATCTTATGACTTTAGTAATGTGGATTGGTAATTTGGAAGATAAAACAATCTCCATTAAATCAATGTTTTGCATGATTTGCGTATGAAAAAAATAGCATCACTTTAAACACAAGGCAACGAAATCCACATTTTTTTTGAGGTGCCAGGAATCTCAGAACTGATTTTGACTTATTCGGGGGCGCTGAATCCAAATATTCAATAAGATTTTTCCTAGTCAGCTCTAGTTTTCGAGATAACTTTACAAGGTAAAAATTTGGTAATTCAATTTGTGTACTTTTTGTGACAAAACTGTAAAATACAAATACTTATTGACTCAATGTTCAACTTTCCCGAAGACCACGAGAAATTCTAAGAAAAAAGTTATCGAAATTTTTTTTTTTTTTTTTTTTTTTTTTATTATCATTTTTTCCAAACATTCGTTCCGCGTCGCTTGTAGAAGACAGTCGAGTTTGCGTTCAAGTGCTATCGTGTGCGAGAAGAAGTTTAGAAGCTGTTTGAAATCCGGGTATAGTTACCGTACGAGCAGTTTTGGAGTTACGAGCAATTGCAAATTAAGTGCGATAAGTTATTAAAGTTATCCGCGTGTGTTTTGCCAAGGTAAAAAGGATTCTTTATCCACCGCATCACCCTCGAAGCTGACCGCCATTATCATCACCATCATCGTCTTGTAGACAATAGGCATTGGTACCGTGCATGGTCATCAGACAACACAATAGACCTCGCTGTTGGTTCGAAAACAGATCGGTACAGTGTGTACCAAATAAGTATACCTTTACACTTTCTACCAATTTTTTTTTTTTTTTTAACTTTTTTCCCTTTTTTAAATTTTTTCCCCTTGTGTCTGTTATAAATTTTTCTCTGTTTATTATCGAGTTTATAAGGTTTCGTTCTCCGCGCTAGCCCGGTATGTCGGAAAGTAACCGACTATCGGATGACGACGGCGAGGATGATGAGCACCCTCCATATCGGGAAGAAATCCCTTCCGAGGAGTTTGAAGATACCCCCATCCAACCGATGTACCTATCGGACACAGAAGATTCCCCTCCCCCCGCCCCCAATGCAATCCAACAACCCTTTAGATTCGGCAATTCCCTCTCAACGTCTGAAAATCTTCCCCAAACATCAAACCAGGCTAATTCCTCCTTTGAAAACGATTCAATGTTGCCGAAATCTGCTCCTCGCCGTCGGGTTTACCAAAATGAATCGACGGGACCCTGGGTAGTCTATTTCCGGTCCAAATCAAAACCTCTAAACATAATTTCCATTTCCCGAGACCTCGACCGATCGTACTCTTCCGTAGTCAGCTATCAGCCGATGAGTCGGAACAAAATGCGCGTTGTTGTTGGTAGCTTGAAGGAAGCAAACGCCATTGCTTGTGACGAGAGGTTTACGATCGAGTACCGCGTTTACGTTCCCGCTCGTGACGTGGAAATTGACGGAGTGGTAACGGAAGAGGGTTTGACCGTCGATGACCTAATGGAATCAGGGGTTGGCCGATTCAAGGATCCTGCTCTTCCAACGGTCAAGGTGTTGGACGCGCGTCAACTAAAATCAGCATCAGGCGAGGGGGAAAAACGGACGTTTTCCCTGTCAAACTCTTTTCGGGTTACCTTTTCCGGCACTGCACTTCCACATTACGTTGCGATCGGGAAGGTTCGTCTACCTGTGAGACTTTATGTGCCTTCGGTTATGTTCTGCCAGAACTGCAAGCAGTTGGATCATACGGCCGCCTACTGCTGCAATCAGGCACGCTGCTCTAAGTGCGGGGAGAAGCATGCGGAAGCTTCGTGTACAACAAAAGCAACAAACAGGTGTTTGTATTGCACTGGTGAAGCATCTCATGCTCTCTCGGCGTGCCCTAAGTACATATCGCGCCGGGAAAAAATCAAGACTTCTCTGAAAAATCGAGTAAAAATGTCCTATAGAGACATGGTTTTGAAGTCTTTGCCAATCGTCTCAGAGAACCAGTTTGACCTTCTAAGCGAGAATGAGTCCGAAGGGGAGGATCCATGTGAAGGAACATCAACTGGGCCATTTTTAAAAAATAATGTTTCACAGGCTCCAAAAAGGAAACGCATTACTAAAACACAAACCGGATTAGCTGCCAGCAAAATTAAAATTAAAAGAAATCCTCAAAGTGGAAATAGTAATTCTGCCCCTCCTATTCAGAGTCCTCCGGGTTTTAATCCGTCCCCGAAGGACTTCCCTCCACTTTCTGGGAAGTCAAAACCCCAGGCTTCCCTTCGAAATTCAGGCCCATCAGTAGCTAACAGGAATGCAACAATTCCCAGAGAAACTGCACCTGACCCATCGTCAAATGGTTTTCCCAGCTTTTCGGCTGATGGTAAGATGAAATTCTCGGAAATTGTTGCGTTCATTCTGGACTTTTTCAGTGTACCAGCAGGATGGAGGACTATGATAAATATGTTTGTACCCCTTTTGAGAGAATTCTTGAAAAAGAAAGCTCTCACTATGACCCTCATCGCAGAAGCAATTTCTTTCGATGGATAATTCATCCAATGAGGGGAGAGAAATTGTTTCGGTATTGCAATGGAACTGCAGAAGTATTTTACCAAAATTAGACCCATTTAAAATATTGGTACACAATTTGAATTGTGATGTGTTTGCCTTATGCGAAACTTGGCTCTCTCCAAACGTAGAATTTCCCTTCCACAGCCACAACATAATTCGCCTGGATCGTGATGGTCAAAGAGGGGGTGGCGTTCTTTTGGGGATCAAGAAATGCCACTCTTTCTATCGTATTCCACTACAACCATCTCCAGGTATTGAAGTCGTCAGTTGCCAAGCTAGAATTAAAGGCCAAGACCTTTGCCTAGCCTCGGTATATATTCCGCCAAATTCAAGCGTGAGCCGGAACCAATTGGCGAATATTCTTTCACTTCTCCCAGAACCCCGGTTAGTTCTGGGAGATTTCAACTCCCATGGCGTGGGCTGGGGTAGCTCACGTGATGATGATCGTGCTAACATTATTTATGAGCTGTGCGACGACTTCAACATGACTGTCTTAAACAATGGGGAAGTGACTCGAATTAATGGATCCCAAACACAGCATAGTATTTTAGATATTTCTTTAGCTTCTTCCTCTCTGAGCTTGGATTGTACGTGGAAGGTAATCCAAGACCCTCAGGGAAGCGATCATTTGCCTATCCATATTTCTATCACCAGTGGTCGTAGTCCACCCGAAGAGATCAATATTCCTTATGACCTCACAAAGAATATTGATTGGAAAAAGTATGCATCGGGTGTAAGCGACGCCATCGACTTAATGGAAGAACTGTCTCCGGAGGCAGAGTACAGTTTTATTTCTGGAACAATTGTGGACTGTGCAATCGGAGCACAGGTCAGACGGAATGAAAGTTCGACGATACAGAAACGGCCTCCCACTCCGTGGTGGGATGGAGATTGCTCACGCGCGCGAGGTGAAAAATGCAAGGCTTTGTTGAGTTTCGCAGAACCGGATTGCCAGAGAAGTTCCAACGTTACTTGGCCTTGGAACGCAAGTTCAAGAACTTGATCAGGGGAAAGAAACGGGGGTACTGGCGGCGATTCGTGGATGGGTTATCTCGAGAAACGTCATTGAACACGCTTTGGAGAACGGCACGAAACATGCGAAATCACACTCCTTCGAACGAAACTGAAGAAAGTTCAAGTCGATGGCTGATACAGTTCGCGAAAAAGGTCTGCCCGGACGCAGCACCAGCTCAGAAACTCTATCGGGATACAGAGAATAGTTCCGAAACGGAGGATCAATTCTCGATGGTCGAACTTTCACTTGCGCTCTGGTCTTGCAACAATTCAGCTCCCGGACTGGACAGAATCAAATTCAACTTGTTGAAGAATCTGCCAGATACCGCTAAGAAACGCTTGTTGAATTTATTCAATAAGTGTTTGGAGCTGAACTTTGTTCCGCATGACTGGAGACAAGTGAAAGTCATCGCCATCCAAAAACCGGGAAAACCAGTTTCTGATTACAACTCGTATAGGCCGATTGCAATGCTCTCGTGTCTCCGGAAATTGCTCGAAAAAATGATTCTCTTTCGGCTGGATAAATGGGTTGAATCAAACAATCTGTTGTCAAGTACACAATTTGGATTCCGTAGAGGCAAGGGTACGAACGACTGTCTAGCATTACTTTCATCAGAAATTCAATTGGCGTTTGCCCAAAAAGAGCAGATGGGGGCAGTATTTCTGGACATCAAAGGGGCATTCGATTCGGTGTCCATAGAAGTGCTATCTAGTAATCTTAACTCTTGCGGACTTTCACCAATTTTGAACAATTTTCTATATAACCTGTTGTCTGAAAAAATCATGCATTTTAGCCATGGAGAAACCAAAGTTGAACGAATTAGTTACATGGGTCTACCCCAAGGCTCATGTTTAAGCCCCCTGCTATACAACTTTTATGTCCGAGAAATCGATGCTTGTATGGCACAAAATTGCACGCTAAGACAGCTTGCGGATGACTGTGTTGTTCATTTCACAGGTAAAACAGAGACTCAAATAAAACCTCCGCTACAAGAAACTCTAAATAATTTATCACATTGGGCCAGGAATCTAGGCATCGAGTTTTCGCCTAGTAAAACCGAGTTAGTAGTTTTTTCAAGGAAGCATTCCCCTCCTCAAATAGAGCTCCTTATGATGGGTAGAACTCTAACTCAATCTCTTAGTTTTAAATATTTGGGTGTCTGGTTCGACTCTAAATGCCTCTGGGGAAAACATATTAGATACTTGACTCAAAAATGCCAAAAGAGAATCAATTTTCTTCGAACGATTACTGGAACCTGGTGGGGTGCTCATCCACAGGACCTCATCAGGTTATACCAAACAACGATACTGTCGGTCATAGAATACGGAAGCTTTTGCTTTGGGTCCGCCGCGGAAACCCATTTGATTAAACTAGAACGAATACAGTATCGTTGTTTGCGTATTGCCATGGGTTGTATGCAGTCGACACATACGATGTGTCTCGAAGTACTGGCGGGAATAATGCCGTTGAAAAATCGGTTCTTCGATTTATCGCTACGTTTCCTAATTCGAAGTGAAACTATGAATCCTTTGGTGATAGAAAATTTGGAAAGGCTTATGAATATTAATCCGCAGGTAACATATGTAAATAATTATAAAACTTTTATTCAATTAGAAATAAATCCTTCTTTATTAAATTCGGACACGAGTCACTTTTACCCGAGTAGCAGTTCCTTGATAAGATTCGATCTGTCCATGACCGCTGACATCCGTGGAATACCAGATCACGTCCGACCCAACATTATTCCTTCAATCTTTGCTTCAAAAGTACGTGAAATTGATCCTATAAAAATGTTCTTTACTGATGGTTCTAGAATCGACAATGCGACTGGCTTCGCAGTGTATAATGAGGGCTTTGAAGCTTCGTTCAAGCTTCGAGAGCCATGCTCCGTTTACACTGCTGAACTAGCCGCTATTTACTGCACCTTGAAACACATTCGCACACTGCCCGCAGACCACTATTTCATCTATTCGGATAGTCTCAGCTCCGTTGAGGCAATTCGATCGATGAAACTTATGAAGCGCTCTTCCCATTTTTTGCTGGAAATTTCAGGGATATTGGGCGCTCTGATAGAAAATTCGTATAGGATTACCTTAGCTTGGATCCCGTCTCATTGTCTTATACAAGGCAATGAGAAGGCGGACTCATTGGCTAAGGTGGGCGCGTTACAAGGTGAAATCTTTGAGAGGATAATAACTAACAATGAATATTTTTCAATACCTCGCACTTTAGCGATTAACGCTTGGCAGTCTAGCTGGGACAATGGCACAAAGGGACGTTTTCCATACGATTATCCCTAAGGTTCCGACGAAGGCATGGTTTAAGCATTTTAACTTGAGTCGAGACTTCATTCGCGTGATTTCTCGGCTCATGTCAAATCACTGCTGGCTTGACGCGCACTTGTTTCGTATTAATCTCGCTGCAACCAATGTTTGCGTTTGTGGGGATGGCTACCACGACATCGATCATGTTGTATGGACGTGTGAAAGGTATGGTCAAACGAGGGCTTGGCTACTGGATACCCTTAGGGCCCGAGGTAGATTACCTGGGGTTCCAATTCGAGACATTCTGGCAAACTTAGATTTTGGATATTTGTTCCCAATTTACAAATATCTCAAGCTGTCTGACTTGGTCGTTTAGTCCGCTTACCCACGTAAACTCTCCCCTTGTGTGTTCTTCATTTAATGTCTGTTTTGTTTATTTATTAGTACTACCTCTCATCCAACGGGTTCGACACATTCCTGAAGAAGGCTGGCCAGAAGGTTGGAAACCGATACCATGCAAACCGTAGCTACCGAAACCACAGCTAAAGGAGGCCACCACCGGACCCTAATGGAAAACTGATACTGAAGAATAACCCCTATAAACCCCTTCCTTTTTCCTTGTTTAAAGTTTTTTTTTCTAACTGTTGAGTCGCCGCGACTATTACGGCCCCCTTCCTTACTAACCAGTGAATCGAATACCCTCGGCACATTTAAACTTTGTAAAAGTAAAAGGCCTTTAATAAACTAGTTATAAATAAAAAAAAAAAAAAAAATTTTCCAAACCTGCAAAAACCGGGAGTTTGTACAGAATTTTAAATAAAAATTAAACCTTATTGAATTTTGATATTTTTAAAACCGTAAGTTAAATCATTTCGTAGTCTTCAACAACAGTGCTTGATAAATTAAAATTTTCTATATTAAATATTCAACAACTTTCTTTGCTGATTCCAGAAGAAGTTGTAATCTTATTTTTGGAATTTCTATAAATTGTAGAATTAAATTTTTTGAAAGCGTGTTATCTCTATTACTACAATATCTTGATTGAATGAAGGTAAATTGTTTTGAAATCAGCTTTTGGTTTTTATGCAGCTTTATTGGTTTATCAGTAATGGAAGATCGATTTTATCCAAAATTGATAAATTTAAAAATTTTTACATGCCATATCATCGAAACTAGAAGTGACGTGCATTACAAGTTATTGTTATATAATTTTTGTCTTGATTAAGAAGGGATTGCTATTATAGGATCTTTAACAATCTATCGTAGAAAAAAATTGTGAAATAAATTTAATTTGTGCTAAGCGGGCCGCACAAACATGTCTCGAGGGCCGCATGCGGCCCGCGGGCCGCGGGTTGCTCATCCCTGATGTAAACAATACACATGAATGAGAAAGTGTGCAAAATTTGGTTGACTTTTACCCAATAGTTAAAAAGTTGTGCCCTGTTGAATGTGTCGCAAAAATTTCTGTGGGGGCTTGACCCAGTGGAGATCTAAGGGAACAGGATTGTTCCATTGGCGGGGAATACCCGCGGTAGGCTCTCGACGCCGGACGAGTCATTTCAGTCGACATACGATGACGTCTTCGTCGGAAAGAAGAAAACTACTATCGACTCACAAACGACAGTGACAAACCTCGAGTCCTTGTGATGAGAAGTCGAATCTTGAGTCGCTAGAGGAGAGTCAGGCCTCGAGTCACCAGAAGTAGCGGTATGTATGTCAAATCCTGGGTCATTAAAAGGTCTGATCTCAAGTTGTTAGAGGGAAGACCAGGGTTCGAGTCGTCAAGAGGAGGTATGCGTGTTAACCTTGAATCAGCGAGGAGGGGTCGGATCTCGAGAAATAAGAGGAAAGATCAGGCCTCGAGTCGTAAGGAGGAAAGATATTAAGTGATTTCGTTAACTAGTGTGCCGTGGAGCGTGTATGATCTCCCACCATTAATGGATAGTTTAACGGCAGCTCGACTGGTGGACTTTAGGGAGCAGTGGTATACGAGAAATGTCTCATGAGCCGTCCCATGTTGATAACACTCAAATGGTATCCTATTGAACTGAGGTCTCCCAAAGCCCTAGTTCGTTTCGTTGCGTTTTACCGCAAAACCTTCTGATTCTCTGAATAAGATTTCAGCTGGCCAAGTGCTCAGGAAAGAGCAACGTCCTTCATCTAAGGATGAATGAAGAGAATAATTAAAAACCTGAGCGTGGAAACGCATCGAGATGAAAAGCCATTGAAACGTAGAAACGTCTCGGACCAAGAGACAAACTTCGGGGGATTCAAATTTCAGACATTCCAAGGCAAGTGCCTTCCTGTGAAACTACTATCACAAGGAGCAACTGTGGCAATCGTTTTCACGGTCGCTGTTTAAGAACCCACAAAAAAAACCGGAGTCAGATTCTCAACCCGTCCTCTCTTGTTTGTGGGAGGTCAGGGTGCAGAGATAAGAGTACAGGGGTTGATGTTTAAAACTTAGATGGTTCGTGGATAGGTTAAAATTTTAATCTATTATTAATACCTACATTTATTTGGGTACGAACGTATAAACTTAATGATTGAAAAAAATAGTAGTATAGTAACAAAATCTAAAGGGTTATCAAATCATGCAATATAAGTAATAAATAACAATTACCTTTTTTATTTGACGCTCATTAATTTTGTCATGCAACGTGCAGGTCTCCTTATAAAAGCTTCCCTTCGAGGAGGAATTGTTACAAAATATAAAATCACAATGGCAAGCAATAACAATACGTAACAACATAAAACAATGTTTGAGTGCGACATGATGGATACAAAACACAGGTGTTAAGGAACGATCGCAGGTGATTGCTGAGAAAACAACACAACGAAATAAAACCATACATATAAAGCTATGACTGGAACATGCACTTTTTAGTGACTTAAAAATCATGCGAAATATTGCGCAATCGTTTTTTTGAAAAGGATATTATAACGTCCAGGGCGGATGGCCTCCATTGATGTAGGACACATAGGTAAAGCCATCTTTACATTTCCCCCGAATTGAGTAGTAGTAAGGCAGGAACGAGTGGAGAATGAAGCTGCCCGGGAGAAGGAAAAAAACAGTTGTAATATGTACCTGATTGGGATGTTTGCCAATTGTGTTTTGTGACTATACGCACCCTCTTCGCTCGTAGAACAGTATCGCGGTCTGGTTGGTGGTGAGAACGTGCAGGAAGACCGCTTTCACTTTGTGCCGTTCGGCGGTGGTCAGGTGGTTGACTAAGGAATCGAGCAGCAGGGATCCGATCCCATTCTGCCGATACTTTCGGTGCACTCCCAGCGAAAGGATGTAACCGACATCGGCATCCCGTCCCATCGAATCGGACAGCATTCCTCGATCCTAAAACAATGAAAATAAAGCATGGGTGTGGATAAACTCTTGAGGATTTTGGTTAATAAAGAAAGCTTCGTGTTACAATAAATGAATTATTCAATTTTCCGAAAGTTTCATTCGTGAATTAGGTGATTTCATAGATTCAAAAAACGTTAAAGATTTTTAAATTTCAATGCAATTTGCATACACATATTCGAAACATAAGATAGAAACTGAGGCTATCGCTAGTTGTGGATTCTACTACGTATTCTACTAGTATTTAAACTGACGAGCAACCTATTTTTGCACACCTGCCACTTTTGTAAACTAAAACCAATCCCTCTTGAATATAAATTGAGTATAAAAACGCCGATTCATCAATGGAAAAAACTTCAAATAAACCGATTGGTTACACGCTAAGCTTTTGTCCTAACGCAGAATAGACTTCGCGTATATTTTACACCCAAGAAGGCGTATTGACTCAGACTACCCAACGTATGTATACCTAGCAATTAGATCTCACGTCAACTTTCCACCTACCTCTTTATTCAGCTTCGAGAACGGCTTAATCTCGGCGACAATCAATCCGATAATGGTTAAATTATAAACTGCCGCTAGCGCAAAGAACCGCGTGCTGGACGTAATATCCTCGTACCAGGACAGGGGGTAGTCGATGGGGAACCAATCCTGACACAGGGTTCGCACCTCCTCGAGATCATCCGGGCAGAGAAACCGCAACTGGACATCGTTCACCGAACATAGTGGGACCGATTTGGCCCTCAGCTGATCTTCCAGTTTGGACGTTGCATGATGATTGTTGCTGTTGTAGTACCTAATAGGAAAGAAGAAAAACCCGGTTAACGAAATTGAGTCAATTGAATCCACTTGCGAGCCAATATGGGAGGGGTTTGACCTATCGGGGCCAACAGAAGTCGCGCACATTTACGGTTCGGTAACACTTAAATAAACAAACATTCCAGGGACTTACAGTCTCATTCCAGTAGATTACCCAACTAAAATGGATCGTGGAAACAACAAATGATGAAGTTCAAAACAACCGCACACTTCACGTCGCGTCGAATTCCGGGGTATGGGTAATGTGTGATTAATGCATATTTATCACTAGACTAAACGCTTTGCGTCGGTAATCTCGACCGGCATTGGCAAGCAGTAGAGAAGCTTCTACTCTAATAGGTATGCACCCGTCCGTCCGTCTGTCCGTTTAAAGCACCAAAAGCCAACTGTGAGTAAAGCTGTGTGCGACGAGGGCTAATGGGCCTAGCTAGCGTGATAAGCAGACAGAGAACAGTGTGACAAAGTGGATAAAAATTGGCATGTTGTCAAGAAATGTACAGATTTTATATTTTTCACTACCTACATAAAAATTTGAAAAAAACTATTCTTTGTGGAAATTATTATTCAGTGAGACTATACAAAAGTTTGAAATTTGACATGAAATTTATAAGTCAAACTCAACAGAGCCGATCAATTATTTTGTTATTTTAGATAAATGCTGCAGCCGTGGCGTAGAGGATAGCGTTCAAGTCTTCTATGCTAACGGTCATGAGATCGAACCTCGGTCAGGACGACCCACAGACGGTATAGGTACTATATTCTGTGGGTTGGTGGTTTAAGCATTTGTAAGGTGCTAGCCATCGTATCTTCGAAAAAGAACACTTAGAGTTAAGTAAACGGAATCTCTTCGAGAACACATCAAGTTTTATTGAGATTCTATAGGCTCTTATGTTCGTTTAAAAACAATCTGCATAATTCGGTATAGAATTTACCGTTGACCCTATGGAGACTATACAATTGGAACTAGCTAGGAAAGAGTATATTAAAAAAATACAGACCTGAGTAACGTGCCATCTTAACCTTAAGAGTACATTTTGTGATGGTTAATGTTTCCAAAAGTTACAGACATTTAAACTTCAAAATTTGCTGAATGAAAGGCATTCGAGAAAGAATTTGTCTTGAGGGTAATTATCCAAATTGGACCTAGTAACTGCTTAAAAGAAGTAAACAACTTTTTGGAGTTCATATGGCCATTTATGCCACTTTTATAATCAACGTGCTTTTCAATAAACCGTAAGCGAACTGTCTGGTACAGATGATGAACACACTCCGATGAAATAATCTTCGAATTGAAGTGTAGCTCGGCAACTACAAGTGAAATCTTCAAGGTCAGGACCTCAGTAGTGAGATCTTTGACAAGAAGGCAAAGTAACGATTAAGGAAGTGACCGAATAGTTATTAAACCTTTTTGGATCATATCTGTGATAGTAGAACCGACTGAAGGCCGACTCTCCCAAAACTAGGACGTACATCCCAGGTTGGTGAGGCTTCTGATTGTATGGTATTCAACAACGCACACGCGGAAGTGGAGGCTGGCGAGAGGATTCAAACGCATGAGCAGAGAAGTGGTGTACCTCGGTTTACACACCCGAGAGGACAAATCCTTCTTTAGGATAGAATCCATCAAACACCACATGTGTTCCTCCGGGTTTGACGAGCGACTGACGGGCGGAGGAACAATGCGACGCCCTTGAAGATTTCGGCTTCTTGCTGCGCTAAAGCAGGGCAGTTGGTCAGTAGACCATAAATATGCTTCCATATACTCGTCGTGGGATAGCAGAAAAATGGTTCATTCAAGAAGGAATCGTGAGCAGAATGGGTTGGACGGTGCTCGTGTGGATGCGATGGTATTCCATGATCAGCAAATTGCCCAACTGGCAGAGATACCTGCAGAGCTAATCGAAGAAGCAAATAAGAAAAACACTGATTTGGTGACATGAGAGGTGTACCTGTTCTCAAGGCTATATGGAGTTTTTGAGTTTCGTCAACGAGCTGTTCCCACAGCACATAGCCGAGGATCCCATATGACTGGGACACACGTGAAGAGGAGCATATTTCGCTGGAGGAACTACGGGACATTGCTAGAATGGGGGTAGGCTTAATAGCGGCACGTTATCCAAACATACGGGAAAATTGTGCCTACAAAGTCCCTACAAGTCCCTCCAGTTGAAAAAAGCTCCGGTTCCGGATGGCATCCCTAACGTAGCAGTGAAGGCCGCGCTCATGGACCATGTTCCGGTCATCACTGCAACAATTTGTGGATGAGAGGGTCTTCCTAGACGTGTGGAAGCGACAGCGATTGGTGCTCCTGCTAGAACCGGGTAAGCCACCAGGTGACCCATCAGCTTATCGCCGGGTATGTCTCCTGGATACTGCTGGAGAGTGCTAGAGAAGGTGGTCAAGAGCAGGATACAGCTCTACACCGAAGGTGCGGACGGTCTATCCGATAAACAGTTTGATTTTCGGGAAGGCCGCAGTACGGTGGATGCCATTCGACGGGTCATCGAAGGGGCAGACGAAGCCAGACTAAAGAAGAGTAGAGGAGACCGGTTTTGCGCAGTGGTTACCCTTGACGTGAAGAACGCCTTCAATAGCAATAGTTGGGCTGCGATTGCGTCGTCGCTCATTCGTTTGAGGATTCCGACATATATCTGTAAGATGGTTGAATATTACTTCCGTAATCGCCAACTACAGTATATGACCAGTGAGGGACTGGAAACAGTGAGTATCTCGGCAGGGGTTCCACAAGGATCGATACTTGGCCCGGTATTGTGGAACATCGTTTACGACGAACTGCTGAGGTTGCGTCTCCCTAAGGGAGTGAGACTTGTGGGATGCGTCGACGACGTGGTTCTCCTGGCATCGGGCCCATAAACCGGTGAGGTCCAGCTACTCACCACAGTAGCGATTAAGAAGGTTGGATGCGCTCCAAGATCTTGCGAGTTATCAGCGCATACCGAACGGTGTCCTCGGTAGCTGTTGATGTTGTGGCGGGGGTTATGCCCATCTCGGTTTTGCTAGGCTAGAGGAAGATATCTTCTGCTACGAGACCAGGCACATGCCCGATGTACGGAAACATGCCAGAGAGACCTCGATGTCCAACTGGCAGCACCAGTGGGACAGTTCGGAACGTGGTCGGTGGACCCATCGCTTGATCTCTAACGTCGGATCCTGGATGGACCGGGGACATGAAGAGGTTGATTTCTGCATGACACAGTTCTTGACTGGTCACGGATGCTTCATGCAGTACCACCATCGATTTGGACACGTTTCCTCGAAATTCTGACCAACAAGCGGTGACACATTTGAGACACTAGAGCACATAGTGTTCAACTGTCCGAGGTTCCAAGGGGCATGCACTAACGTGATTCGCGCCTGCGGACCAGACATGACAGCCGACAACATCGTGCGGAGGATGTATGAGGATGCCAATACTTGGCGCGTGGTCAGCGATGGGTTCACTCGGATCATGACTGCCCTGCAGAGGAGTTGGAACCAGCACCAATCTGCGACCGGTGTAGAGTGACTCCTTCGTCGGGGAGCATCTGAGTAGTGTGCGTCCGATTCTGGCAGTAAAGCATACAAAGATAAGACTCTACCTTCTGCGTATGCTGAGCTGTCTGGTACGTCGCGCGTCTGTGTGTAGGATACCTCCAACGATACCGCCGCGGAGTATCTGAGTCGAACGCACCCTCTGCGACGGAGGCTGCGTAGGGGGAATAGTATTCACATCGCGGAGTACTCTCGGGTAGAGTGGTCTCACGTCGCCGTCAGATGAGCCAATCGAGCCGGGAAGGATGACATCACCGTCGGGATTTATCTTAGTCGTAAGCGTAAAATACCCTTCTTCGCAGTCGAACTCGTATGGGGAAGAGCATTTGAAGATTGATTTCACGTTGTCGGCGAGTGAGTCACTTGAGTCGGTGTAGGATGACGTCTTCGCCGGGAATCATACGAGTAGTTTCGTAGAGCCCCGGACGTGTACTGTGACAGGCGCGTGTCCAGGATGAGCCGCTTTCGACCGGAACACGGACGGGCAAAGAGAAGAGGGCCTCGAGCCAAACCAAGCGAAGCCAAGATCTCGAGTCGTTCGAGGAGAGGTCATTGGTCTCTAGCAGTGGTCCCGATCAGAGGCGGAGCGCACGATAGTCGTGGAAACCAAGCGAGCCTCGAGTTACGAGTAAGCGCCGGACCTCGAGTCGCCAGAGGAGAGGTCCTTAGTCTTGAATCGTAATTAGAGGCAGGGTATATATGCTGCAGTAGTACGAATAAATGAATATTGCCGTGTGAGTATGGTCTCCTATCACGGGTATAGACTTCGTTGCAGGTCCGGATGGGAATTATGGCCAGAGGCCCCAGGTGGACTTTATGGTTTAGGGGTACATAATATCATGAGTCACCAATCACACCAATAGACACAGAGTAGCAAAAACGGAGGACGCGGTGGCTCGCCGTGCCTTGGAATGCAATCCGTAAAAAAGATTTATCACCTGGGGGATCAACTAATAAAAAAAAACTAAAAGAAACATGTAGAAGCTGCATAACAGCGGATAATGTGATGCAGAGGGTGTGCCTGTAGGAAGCTGACAATTGGCTCGCGATCAGCGATGTTCGTCAGGATTATGATAGCCTTACAAAGGAGTTGATGGTCCTCGTCAGGCCAACAGCCCGCAGGAAAGTTGAGTAGTTTTCAATTCAGCTTGATTATGGGACTTTCAAATAGCATATCATGTCAAGGGGTCTTTTTAAAAGCTGAGTAGACTTGACTTGGCCCTACTCAATACGGCTTAGATGATGAGTTCAGCAATTTCATTACGTGGTAGGTAGTAATGAGGACGAAATTTTTTTTTTTTAAGTTTATGGAAATTATTCATCCCGATTTCGGTATTTATAAAAATATTGTCGCTGAACCGTAGATTAAATAACATAACAATACATCGCGCGGCAACAAAACACATCTTTACATGGATTTTGTATGAAAATGGTTGTTTGGATAGCGCGGCAGTTCGGATAATAGGAGCTCCTCGGATTAGCGGAGTTCTACTGTTTGTATATTTATAAACTATCCTTGTGGCATTCGTGTCTGATGATTGAAAACGGAAACTCTTCTTTCAATAATCACCATGCAAATCATGGAAATAGTTTGAATATTTTGATTCCGTTAAATAACCACGATGGCGATAACTGTACCACATATGGTTGAACTATACCTACAAGATTTCTTATCAATAATTGGAATATTTTTATACATCGAAATCAGCACGTAATCAAAACCAACAGGATTGCGGTTTATAATAGCATTTTTGGTTGTGGAAATTGTCTTTGCATTTCTCTTATCTTCATTGCGTATCTATGCTTTTTGCTCAGATACACTGTAAATATTTACATTTTCAGACGAGCTGGTCAGAAACTATTTCATACATCATTTTCCACAATAATGTGTGTAATCAAGTGACTTACTGCTGAGCAAGAAATACATGATAATATTTAAAATATTATACTTAACTGAAATGCTTTTTGCCATGTTTTTTTACCTTCGATAAAAACCAAACGGAATCGATGTGCACATATCATTCCGCTTCGCCATATAGGTACCGCAACAATTGGCTTCAACTGGTTGTCACATTTGAATCAATTGCCGACGTTAATTAAGCGACGACGACGCCTGGTCGTGTGTAGCACAAAACGTACTCATAAGGTACGGGCAGAATACTATCAATGAGAACGAGATAATAAATACTCGCGCAAACATCATGTCACGGCAATAGACGATGGCTGTCGGTTGAGATGGCGCTTAATTTTAAGTTTTTTTTTATTTGACCATTCAATCTGTTTAAATCTTTTTAAAAAATTACGGAGTTAGGTTAAACTATAAGAAACATAAAGTTAAAAAAAATCAAAATGTTTGCCTAGCGTAATTTATACAACCATCTAACATTCTAACTACCTATTGCAATTTGATACAGGTAATAGTTGTTCCAGGGTAATATAATAACTATTTGCTATCTATGTATTTAGATAGTCACGCTTATCTAAATGGAATGTTGAAGTTGTTGCGAGAATTGATAGCAAATTTTTAAGCAGATTAGGAAGCAACCGATATAACTAGGACACTGCGCTAAGCAAGTACCTTGCAAGTTAGTCAATAATTGCTGATTTATTATTGCCATCTTTTTTGGCCCACTACCCATTTTCTAACGAATCATTGATCTGCCTTGCTTACCAACTGAATGACTGGGCCATTGATGGTGCTGATGGTATTCCTACAGCTGCTACGGCCGCCCAATTGGCTGCTACCCTCAGATCCGCCAGGGTGGCGGAAGGCGAGCCAGCTCAATACTCAGGTCGTTCGAAGACAGGTAGAATGACGACGATGGCTTGCTGGCTGGCCTTGTTATGTCTGTCTTGCACGGTTGTTGCAAGCTATACCCTCTAGCTAACTCGCTATTCTTCTCTTCCTGGTGCACTTATTCAACAACAACGTATAAATGCAACTTCTAATTCACTTTCTTTGTTGATGATGTGTTGATACTTCCATATTACATTTCTCAGTGGGGAAGCACACTGTAACACCTTCATGATGTTTAACGGGGCAACAAATCACTCGCGATATTTGGTAGTCGTATACGCAATTTGAAAATGCATTTTCAACATTAAACGCAGCTAAATAAACCCTTCCGAACGCGAAAATTTCATTCTAAAAAAAACTACGGAATTTGACCCATCATTTTGACGTGACCTTTGTTTTGTGTTTGTTTATTTTAGTACAAGAGAAAACCAATAATGGTGTTGCCAGGAAGACCCGACTCGATGCCTGGTCCGCGATTTTAATTTTGAATTCGGAAGAAATAAGCTGTCACTTTTCTGGACAAGTAAATACTTATCTGATGTAAACTTCAAAGAATGTCTTATTCTAAACAACATTGACTAAAGTACAAATCCTCACTAATGTCCTGGATGAAAGTAAGACGTGATTGCCAACGCAACCCATTTCGACCATTTAAACATCTTGCCCTACATGCGGCAGCACTGCGCAGCCGTACTAAAAATCGAGCGTTTAAATAAAAAGGTAGAATGGTATAAAACGCTTTAGGGATGAATCATCCCAGAGGATGAAAATCCCGTATAAAATTAAAAAAAAAAAGTATAAAACGCTTCTACTATCTGATTATTCAATTAATACTAACTTTTCCCCAAAAAAACTGGTTCATATTTCGGCTGAAATTAGAAATTTAAAGTTTTGACAAAAACTAAAAAATACGACATAATGTGTTTAGTCCCTTATCGAAATTGGTGAGGATAGACTTAATTTGAACTAATTTCGGTGTTCAATATCCTTTGAAACTTTTTTTGATTCAATCTGAAATAGAATGAAAATCAGAAATGAAATAAAATCAGTTTTAAAGGATCAGTTTCAATCGGATTTTCAGCTTTTTCTATTTTTTCTGCAAAAAAAAAAACGATGTTTTGTGTTTTTGCTGTACATAAGTTCCGTGGAACTATTTTACATTTGAAAATGACATTACATAGAACTTTATTTTTAATCAGGTTCAGCCAATACTCAAAACAAGCATCAAAGTACATTTATGGTTTCTGTTCCCACTTTTTTTTAAATTTAATTCGGTATGAAAAAAAAAATCTATTTGTTAAGTACTTCACATTAAGTACCTGTGCAACTTAGATAATCACTCGAGATCACCCACCGCACTATGCTCTATCGCCGATCGACCATGGTGGCCCACCTAACCGACTGCTGCGTCAAGACTGGACGTTACTTGAGCCTGTGCTCAGAGAATGTGTCATCACACTCACACGTCCGTTCGTGCCCCACACATCTTCCTTTCTCTCAGAAAAAAAAAATCAGTTTCAACATGTTTTATTTAAATAATCCATTTTTAACTCATGTGAACCCGCTTGAAACAACATATCTACCATGTGTTCTTTTTACTATTGACCATTTGCATCTCTAGCAAAACTCAGAGGGCATTACTATCGTCAAGATGATCTCATGGATTTAAATATCAACTCTGCTAGTAAACACCAGTTGGCGCTGTGAAGTCGCCACTTCCTCTCTCTCCAGAAGAGAAAACCAAAGAATGTTGATGATTTTACCCACACGTGTTTGCAGCTTTATTGATACGCATAAACGCTCTCGTTTCTCATTCGTACTTTTAGCAACGCTCCGATGTGCCCTTTCCGAAAAAAATATTTGAACGCCGATGAGCAGCGTTGTCACATTCAAAACTGTGCTTGTAATAAAAGAATGTTCCTCATTTGTACCATATAGACAAACATCTGTACCAAACAATGTTGAAGATGACAATTGGAAGTCAAAGAAATATCTGTATTTTCTTAAGTATCAGTGCTCTAAAACTATCAGTTCCCGAACAAAATGATCTTCTTAAAGTATTTTTAAGTTCGAAAACATGATGGTAACTACATTCCATCCAAGTAGCTCGACTAGTGCGGATGTCATTTTTCACGACCGTTTCGAAGTGAATTTTTTTCGCAAAATCGAAATTTGGCTGCATATACAAAGTTGAATTGTGTAGTTTCGCCACGAACGGTGGTTTTCCTGCAGTTTGCCACAGAGTGTGGTCTTTCCTGCTGGTACGGTTGCCAATTGCCGTACTCCGCCAACAAACTACCGGTGCGAGGGTGCAGTCGCCAATTTGATAAGAAGCTGCGGATTGTTTTCGCCATTGTCATCAACACCGCCAAGGCCATCATCATCAAAAGGGTGCTCTTTGTTCGCTCTGAACATACGGGTTTGCGTACCGAGGAGGGCGTATCGAGGATTCTGGTTCTGATTGCCGTGATCGGGATACAGGGAGGACCCAGCGATTGATTGGTCGTTTCGCCAGACGTCGGCATCTTCAACCAACGAAGGGTGACCACGTGGTAGAGCCGGTGCCGGAATTGAAAAATATTACTCGTGGAACGCTTAAGCTAAGAAAAATTACTGTGAGTTCTTGTTATTCTTTTTATCTTTTTCTCCTCTATCTTTTTTCCCTTTATTTGATTTCAACAGTTGTAAGCTTTGCTTATATTTTCCACACGGAAGGCATTCGTGTCCCCGTTGGAAAATATGAGCGAAGGCGGGGGACTTCACCCGTTAACTGTGGATGATGACGAAAGTGTCACCTACGAGGATGAGGAGTATTTGGAGGATTCGGCTGTTGCTGGTCCATCAAATGCTTCCCATTCTCTTATGGAAGATAATCTTGTATCACCCTCAGTTAATAGTAGACCAACCCGGCTCCGAACCTACACAGACGGTTCATCTTTTACTGGGCCTTGGGTGGTTTTCATCCGGCCCAAACCTAATGGAAAACGTCTTAACGTGGTTCAGATCACCAAAGATCTGGCGAGATGGCCCTCCGTGACCAGTATTTCAAAGGTGCGACCAGACAAGTTGCGCGTTGTAGTGGCTGACCGGAAAAGCGCAAATGAAATTGTTGCTAGCAAGTTCATTAACCTGGAGTACCATGTTTTTGTTCCGTCTCGAAACGTCGAGATCGAGGGCGTGATAACGGAAATGAGCCTGGAGGCAGAGTACGTTAAGTCCAACGGCGTTGGTAAGTTTAAAGGCCTTGATTCGACTTCGGTCGAAATCTTGGATTGCCGCCAACTTAAAACTGCCAACGTTGTGAATGGAGTTAAAAAGTACTCGCCTTCAGCCTCATTTCGCGTAACCTTTGCAGGTACCGCCCTCCCTCACTACGTTTTGATCGACGGAATGTTGAGGCTTCCCGTGCGACTCTTTGTGCCTCGCCCAATGAGTTGCAAAAAGTGCATTAAAATGGGACACACCGAGTCCCATTGTTGTAACAAGGCACGCTGCCCTCGTTGCGCAGAGATTCATGATGAAGGAGCATGCTCAGCAATAGAACAGAAATGTGTCTATTGCGGGGGCTCACCTCATGATATCTCTGTGTGCGAGGCATTTAAGAGTCGCTGGGATAAGGAGAGGCGCTCTTTAAAAGAACGATCCAATCGTTCTTATGCCGCTATTTTAAAGAGTGCTTCTCCCCCGACTCAACCTCAGTTAAGTAACATTTTTTCAGTGCTGCCAGTTGACAACGAGGACACTACTGACGAAGAAACCCCTTTCGTTTTTGTGGCAAACTCACGGAAACGAGCCAAAACAGCTAAGTCCTCCAAAGTTCCAAACAAAATCCCTACTATTAGTTCTCCAATCAGCGCCACTAATAAGTCGGTAGCTCCGAAAAAAGAAAAACTAGTTCCTCCTGGATTCCGAACGACTTTTTCACAACCAAATATCACATCACCAGCGGGGACTTCAGCTGCAGCGAGTACTCCAACTACTAGCGCGGTTTTGTCCGAATCAGTCTCCCAGTCAGGACTTTTCAAGCTTTCTGACATTCTGAATGGAATTTTCTCGTTCTTAAACGTATCTGAATCCGTAAGAGGCATTGTTACTACAATGCTTCCTATAGTAAAGACACTTTTGAAGCAATTGATGCAAACTTGGCCCCTTCTATCAGTGTTTATCTCTCTCGATGGCTAATTTAAGCCGAGAGGTCGGAGATATCACTGTGTTGCAGTGGAATTGTCGTAGTTTAATCCCTAAACTGGATCCGTTCAAACATCTTCTTCATGAAACTAGTTGCGATATTTTTGCCCTTTCTGAAACATGGCTTTCTTCTCAAACAGATATTCCATTCCACGACTTTAACATTATTCGTTTGGATCGCAACGATTCTTATGGAGGGGTGCTTTTGGGGATCAATAAGCGTCACTCCTTTTATAGAATCCACCTCCCTCTGTCAGGAGGAATTGAAGCTGTTGCATGTCATACAACTATAAGAGGTAAGGAATTATGCATTGTGAGTTTGTACTGGCCTCAGAGAGTTACAGTGAATCAAAATCACTTAGAGGACCTGTGCTCAGTGCTTCCTGAGCCAAGGTTGATTCTGGGTGACTTTAATTCTCATGGAACTGTCTGGGGGGAGCAAATTGACGATAGTCGTTCTACTCTTATTTATGACATTTGTGACAGTTTCAATTTAACAGTTTTGAACACGGGTGAAAAAACACGGGTGCCTAGACCTCCTGCAAGACAAAGTGCAATTGACCTCTCACTCTGCTCAAATTCACTATCATTGGATTGCCAGTGGAAGGTAATCCCTGATCCCAATGGTAGTGACCACTTACCTATCAAAATTACAATCACCAATGGGGTCAATACCTCAAATTCAACAAATATGGAATCTGATCTCACAAGACACATCGACTGGAAAAAGTATTCGGACGCAATTAACTCAGCTATCAATTCCGTGGAGGTTTTACCTCCGTTGGAGGAATATAACTTTATTTCTCGTTTGATTTTCGATTGTGCGATTGGTGCTCAAACGAAACCCATCCTAGATCCATCTATTCGTCGAAGGCCACCCAACCCATGGTGGGACAGTCAGTGCACCAAACTTTACGTGGACAAATCGAACGCCTTTAAAGTTTTTCGTAAACACGGAACCCTGGATAACTTCAACACCTATTTTTCCCTTGAACAGCAATTTAAAAACCTGATCAAGGGGAAAAAACGTGCGCATTGGCGTAATTTTGTGGGAGGTTTGTCGCGGGAAACATCCTTAAGCACTTTATGGAATGTGGCACGGAGCATGCGTAATCGTTCTTCCACGAACGAAAGTGAAGAACATTCGCATAAATGGATTTTCAATTTCGCACGGAAAATCTGTCCAGATTCCACTCCTGTGCAAAAAATCATAAGAAGTGTGCCACCGAATAGATGCGATCTAGATTGCGGCTTTTCGATGGTAGAATTCTCACTTGCTCTCCTTTCTTGTAACAACTCAGCTCCGGGAATTGATAAAATAAAATTCAACTTGTTGAAAAACCTTCCGGATGCCGCCAAATTTCGCTTGTTGAATTTATTTAATCAATTCTTGGAGCATAACATTGTTCCCGAAGATTGGAGACAAGTGAGAGTTATTGCTATCCAAAAACCTGGGAAACCTGCATCCGATTTTAATTCATACCGTCCAATAGCGATGTTGTCTTGCATTCGGAAATTAATGGAGAAAATGATTTTGTTTCGTTTGGATAAATGGGTGGAAACAAATGGTCTCCTTTCAGATACTCAATTTGGGTTTCGAAGGGGCAAAGGGACAAACGATTGTCTTGCTTTGCTGTCTTCAGAGATACAAATGGCGTACGCAAAACGTGAGCAAATGGCTTCAGTGTTTCTAGACATAAAGGGAGCTTTTGATGCAGTCTCAATAGAGGTGTTGTCAGACAAATTGCACTCCCGGGGTCTGCCTCCTCTTTTGAACAACATCTTATACAGCTTGCTTTGTGAGAAACATCTGAACTTTGCTCATGGAGATATTGCAGTTAGAAGAATCTCTTACATGGGCCTTCCGCAGGGTTCATGTTTGAGTCCACTTTTGTACAACTTTTACGTAAGTGACATCGACAGTTGTCTCTCTGAAGGCTGCACTCTAAGACAACTTGCAGATGACGGCGCGGTGTCTGTCACAGGATCTACTGAGTCTCATCTGCACAGACCTTTACAAGATACTTTAGACAAATTGGCTTCCTGGGCTTTGGGGCTTGGGATTGAGTTTTCCCCTCAGAAAACGGAGATAGTTGTTTTCTCTAAAAAACGTAGACCTGCTCAACTTAAGCTTCAACTCCTAGGCAGAACGATCACTCAATCGAGGTGCTTTAAGTATCTTGGGGTTTGGTTTGATTCCAAGTGTACCTGGAGGGCCCATATTGAGTATCTGAAAGGAAAATGCCAACAAAGAATCAATTTTCTCCGATCAATCACTGGCACCTGGTGGGGAGCTCACCCAGAAGATCTTTTAAAATTGTATCGAACAACTATTCTCTCAGTGATGGAATATGGTAGCTTCTGTTTCCAGTCAGCTGCCAAAACTCACCTCATCAAACTCGAGCGTATCCAATACCGTTGTCTTCGCATCGCTCTGGGCTGTATGCCCTCAACGCATAACATGAGTCTTGAAGTTTTGGCAGGTATACTTCCACTAAAAGATCGATTCAATTTATTATCACTCCGATTCCTCATCAGGTGTGAGGTCTTGAACCCATTGGTGATTGTAAATTTCGAAAGACTACTTGAGCAAAATTTTCAAACCAGATTTATGTCTATATACCATGTCTTCATGTCCATGCAGGTAAATCCTTCGTATTATCCCACTCGTGTTTACATCCCAGACTACGACAACTCTTCTGTCCAGTTTGATTTGTCTATGCAGCAAGAAATTCGTGGGATCCCGGACTCTCACCGTCCACTTTTGATTCCCAGAATTTTCGATGCTAAATATAGACACGTCGATGCCTCTAAAATGTACTTTACCGATGGATCACTTATAGAGGAATCAACGGGATTTGGAGTATTCAACGAAATCTTCAGCGCATCTTATAAGCTCCAGTCACCATGCTCTGTGTATATAGCAGAGTTAGCAGCAATCTTTTGGGCTTTGGACAGCATTGCGTCACAGCCTGCAGGATACTACTACATCGTAACAGATAGTCTCAGCTCTGTTGAAGCAATACGCTCAATAAGACCGGGAAAGCACTCGCCGTACTTCCTTGAGAAGATACGGGATATTTTGAGTGCTTTAGCAAGACGTCGTTTTTCTGTCACCTTTGTTTGGGTTCCCTCTCATTGCTCGATAGTGGGTAATGAGAAGGCAGACTCTCTGGCAAAGGTGGGGGCGACGGAAGGTGACACGTATCAGCGTGAGATCGTCTTCAACGAGTTTTATTTTTTGGTTAGAAGAAATTCTCTCGTCAACTGGCAGCGCAAATGGGACGAGGATGAGTTGGGTCGGTGGCTCCACTCGATTATCCCAAAGGTAAGCCTTAAACCCTGGTTTAATAGATTGAACCTGAGTCGGGATTTTATTCGTATATTTTCCCGTCTCATGTCCAATCATTATTCCTTAGACGCGGTACTCTATCGTTTTGACATTGCTGGCAGCAATTTGTGTAGTTGTGGCCAAGGTTACCATGACATCGAGCATATTGTCTGGTCGTGTGAGGTCCATCTTGTCGCCAGAACGAATTTAATAGATTCCCTTCGGGCCCGAGGAAAACCACCTAACGTTCCAGTGAGGGATGTGCTAGCTGTGCTAGATTTGGACTACATGTTCGAAATCTACTTCTACCTTAAAACTATCGATCTGCGCCTTTAATCCTATATTTCCCTTTCTATCATCTTTATCTTTAAACTCAAAGTGTTAAGCTAAGCAAACAATGTAAAAACAAAAACGAGTTTGGCTCCTTAAAACCTTAAGGTATGAGCCGTTTCAAATAAAGAATTATTAATTTAATGATGGTAACTATACACATTAATATTTTCATCTGAAGCTGGATCTGATGCGATGTCTTGCAGTTCAAGTATATGTATAAGGCTAACCAAAACGTTAACCAAATGACAAATAAACAACACGTGCTTAATCTTTACTTTTTGCAACCATGCTTGTAAGACGGGAATTTGTTTCTCTCGCTGCAATTCTAACTGGGAGAAATCCCACACCGATCCATATCACCACGAAACAGTCTTCAATAACTGCCCCGCATGACTCTTACATATTTTGTTTCGATAGAGTTTGCGCCAGGCTTTCCAGATGTTTTTTTAACCATTTACTCATAAGTTACCATTTATTTTCAACGAAAGAAACTCATTTAGGTATATTTTATCTATATCTTGTAAAATTCCTTCTTTCCCCTTCATTTAGTGTTCGAAAGACAACTATCCTGTGTTGCTACGCTTTATCTGAACTCTTTACCTCTTATCTCTTTCACATTTTCTTTACTTTCACTTTTTTTTCGTCTCTTTTTTTACGCCTCATCCTTTTTAAATCCTTCTTCAATTCTAAGACAAACTATATACTTTTCTATTATTCCTCATCATGAGTTTTGCTCTCATTAAACCTTATTAAAATATTTTTTAAATTAATTTTCTATTCTTATGTATTAATAGCATGATTTTTCAAATAAAGCTGCTTGCCTTTCCCGGCTCTTCGCGTTCTCTTCCGCAATAATGGTTCACTTTATCTTCTTTGTCCTCAAATTTATCTATATGTAATGCTTTTCTTTTGCTCGTTTTGAACTTTTCTATCAAGCTCCACTTTTTCATTTTTATTCGCATTAGACGCTTTATTTTAGGTCTCTCTAGTGCTACAGTTTATATCTCTTTTAAGTTTTACTTCCCTTTCATAATTTTGTCTGATAACCACGTGGCATATTCCATTTTCACACACTTGATTATTTTATATCACGTGTTTAGATGTATGAAGATCTTCACTGCCACTCAACGCTTGCCAGGTTCTTTTTTTATGCTTCAATAACACTACATTTTATCAAAATTACACATAACTTTTTCTTTTTCCTACATACTTGGCTTATTCAGGCTTCATTTTTATTTTTTTTTTGTGCTCAAGTTATACTTTGCTATATCTTATGCTTAAATAATTACTTGAGACTCGGACTAATGTTTCGAATTCTCTCTTTCTTTTACACGCTTACAAAAGAGCTGATGTGAGAAGGCGCTACTCAGGTTCCATTTTCCCCTCCTTCACTTTTTTCGCTCTCATACTCTTTACTTTAATTTTATCCATTCTATCTCACGCTTGCATAACTTTTTTGCTTTGCTTTTTCTCATTCTAGTGCATTTCACCTACTCTCTTACTCACTACTAACTATTTCAAACCTCCAAGCTTTTCTTTTTCTGTTTTACTTTAACAGTTCTCGCTCAAGTCACTGTACTTCAATACGGTCCTTCTTCCATGCAATTATTTGGCTGTCTTCTCAACTCGCTGCTTCACTTTGCGGTCCTCTCAACACGCATTTATTTGGTTGTTCTCTCAACTAGCCATTTCTCTTTTACAGCTATCCTTTCAACTTGCTGTTTCTCTTTGCGGTCCTCCCAACGCGCGTTTATTTGTCTGCCTCTCAACTAACCATTTTACTTTCACAGCTGTCCTCTAAACTCGCTGTTTCTCTATGCGGTCCTCCCAACACGCATTTATTTGGCTGTCCTCTCAACTCGCCATTTCTCTTAATCAGCTGTCCTCTCAACACGCTGTTTCTCTATGCGGTCCTCCCAACGCGCATTTATTTGGCTGTCCTCTCAACTCGCCATTTCTCTCATACAGCTGTCCTCTCAACTCGCTGTCTCTCTATGCGGTCCTCCCAACACGCATTTATTTGGCTGTCCTCTCAACTCGCCATTTTTCCTTAACAGCTGTCCTCTCAACACGCTGAATATCTATGCGGTCCTCCCAACTCGCATGATAAGGCTGTCCTCTCAACTCGCCTTTTTTCTTAAATTATTTGAATTTTTTTTTAACGTAAGTATCATGAATATTAAAATAATATTCAAAAAAAATACCTCACTCTGGCAGCACTGGACTTTTTCGCTCCCAAGTTAACAAAAACACGTGTTTTCTCTCTGGTGGGTGATCTCAAAAGAAGGCTCTGTTTTGTATAGGGAAATAAAAAATTTCACTTCAAAACACTTTTTCACTTTGCAATGTGTTATCCCAAGCAACACGGTCCTGTATCGGTCGCCAAATGTGCAACTTAGATAATCACTCGAGATCACCCACCGCACTATGCTCTATCGCCGATCGACCATGGTGGCCCACCTAACCGACTGCTGCGTCAAGACTGGACGTTACTTGAGCCTGTGCTCAGAGAATGTGTCATCACACTCACACGTCCGTTCGTGCCCCACACAGTACCTATTTATCAAAGTGTTTCAAGTTTGCAAGTCTTTTTGATCAGCTTAATACTTACATAGTTCTTAAAAAAATGTCTGTTGACTCGTTGATAATTTTTATTGCGTTTTCGTGTGATATACTTGCGCAATTTACTAACTAACAAGGAAATAACATTATCAATAATCTTCACGAACGTACCTATATCCTATGTCTTGTAATTCTAAAATTTGTTCTTTCATAGTAGGCCCTTGAATTGATTTGAAGGCTAAATTCAACTTGTTTCGAACTTCAACTGTGAAGTAGGGAAAGAAAGAACAAGATAAAAAGGGTGAAACAAGATTAAAAAAAAATGGTAACAAAATAGAAAAAAAAAATAAATAAAACAAGATACAAAAATTAAGTAAGATAAAACAAGCTGAAACAAGATAAAGTAAGTCAAAGCAAGGTGCAACAAATCGAAGTGAGAAAAGACGAAGTGAGATAGAACAACACAAGATAAACAAGATAAAAAAAGACAAAACAAAATCAAACAAGAGATAACATGATGAAAAAAAGAAACATCATAGAACATAGAAGAACACAAAAAAGATGAAACGAGATAAAACGTAACCAAAAACACACGTCGAGACTCAGTAACACAAAATAAAACAGAATAAACAGGACTAAACTGGATGAAATAAGATGAAACGAAATAAAACGAGGTAGAACCAAGATAAAGAAAGACAATACAAGATGAAACTTGTCAAAACCTAATAAAGCGAAAAAACCAAATAGATGGAACAAGACAAAACAAAGTTTATCGAGATAAAAAAATAACATAAGATGAAAAAAAAATATAAGAAAATAAAGTTGAATAACTTAATACAAGCAGGAAGGTGTTTTTCTGTTAAAGAGTGCCATTAATAGAACTCGAATATCTTTTGGAAAAAATTAAAAGAAAAAAAAAACAAGATAAAACAGGGCAAAACAAGAGAAAAAAGAAGCAAACAATAAAACAAGGTTAAACAAGATTAAACTATCGATAAGATGAAATTAAAAAAAAAAAACAAAATAAAGTAAGATAAAACAAGATGAATCAAAATAAAACAAGATAAAACTAAATCGGACAAGATAAAGCACGAGAAAAAAGACTTGGTATAAAATTTTTGAAAAGTAACAGTATTTATACGTTACATTTACCCATAGTAAGCAGTGTATGGAGATTTTTGACTTAAAAAATTATGTTCATAATTACCCCAAACCCTGTTCATATTTACCCCGAGACTTGTCCAACATGATTTATATGGTGTCAGAAAATCTCAATTCAAATCCAAATAATGAAAATAATTAGCAGTAATAGGAAAATGGGTTTTTTTTTATAAAAACTCAATTCAATTCATGTAAAAAACTTATAAAATAAACAAATGTAATCAAAATTTAGAGGTAAAGCAACACAAAAATAGCTATTTAGTGTTCTTTTGTATTGATTTTTTGTATCTTTTGTTTCGGTAGTTCAATTTTTTGTTGCATCTTTTACGTTTTGGTTGGTTTCTTTTTCTTTCGTTTCTTTATGTCGTTGCAGATCGTTTTTATTTGATAGCACCTCTCCATACGTGTGAAATTTCAGGTTAAGGTTTAGGTTTAGGTTTGTGAGAAATTTTTTACAAGGGTAGGAGGGGGAAGGGGTCTGGAAATGCTTGGGTAATAAATGAATGGCCCCCTAAGTTGATGAAAAAAACATTTGACCATCAAAAAGCCAAAGAAATGTCAGGAATTGTGTGTTCATAATTACCCGATAGGACGAAAACTATGGGGTAAATATGAACACTCATCTGTGAACCTGTGCGAATAATTTTTTTCAAAATTCCTTCAAAATCCAGACAAAGCATTATTAAACGGATGTAAAACAGTTGATAATAACATTCAAGCTGAATTTCTTATGATCAGATATTCAAAACATTGAACACTGTCCAAAACTATTTCCGCTCCACGGGGTAATGGGTTTTTGAAACATCTGTAATGATATCTGTACCAACACGTGAAAAGGATGTATCTCCATATATGGCGAATCGAGAAAAACGCGTTTGAAGAAAATACAACCTATTTTAAATCGCTAATTAAAAATCACTTGAAATGTTTGCATTTTATGAAAGACAAACGATGTTTAGAAGCATCCCCTATATGTTAGAATAGAGAAATATCAATTTTTATGAAAAAACGACGCGCTATCGTAGATAGAACCTAGCTCACGTATTATTTTGTCTCCCTTGTTTTTACACCCTTTGCTATTTTGTCATTTCTAGCTTAAGTTTTACACTCGCGTTCATTTGTAACTATGTTTTTATGTTGAATAAAGTGTCAAATCTTTACCAACACATAAAAAACATCTATGTCCATATATGGCGTATCAAGAAAAACGCGTTTGAAAAAAATACAACCTATTTTAAATTCCTAATTAAAAATCACTTCAAATTTTTGGTTTTTATGAAAGACAAACGATTTTCAAGAAGCATCCCATGTTAGAATAGAGGAATATCAATTTTCATGAAAAAACAACGCGCTATCGTAGATAGAACCTAGCTCACGTAGTATTTTGTCTAACCTGTTTATACACCCTTTGCTATTTTCTTATTTTTAGCTTTAGTTATAAGCTCGTATTCATTTGCAACTATGTTTTAATGTTGAATAAAGAATCGAATTGATTATTTTGAGTTTGTTTGCTGAGTAGTAGCGAAATTGTTCCGGAGTAAAGGATGTATATCCATGTGATGGCAGTTCTGGTTTCAGAATGTTTATAGATCCTTTACTCAAATTGAGTTTTCAATGTAATGGAATACTTTTTTCTAAAAAGGGTTTTACCGTTAAGTAGGGCAACTGTTGGCCTATCATGAGGTACTGAAAATGGTTTTTGTTTACTTTTGGAGATAGATCCTTTTAACGTGTTGGTACAGATATCATTAGGATTTGAAAACCGATCGGAAACAGCTTATAGCTATCAATCGGATGTTAAACTACCACTTTTGGAACTGTTTGTGTTCATTCATCCCCCACACCAGCGCGTATGGCACTTGTTCGGAATTACCCCGTGTTCATAATTACCCCACTTGACCCTATAAGGGAAAAATCATCCATTCAAATTTAACCAGAGATGTACTGAGAGTCTCGAAAACTTTAACTTTGGATGATAAAAATTCTTTGATTCTTGCACTACATTTTATGCGAACAACTCATGAACCTAACTTCAAACCCAAAAAAGAAATTCGATCCTGTACAAAATATATTTTTCAAATACAACTCGCCGTGTTTTACATTTACTGACAGCGTGTTATTTCATGTTTATATACTCCAAAAGTTAGAACGATACATGAGCCCGTAGATGAACTAGAAGCATTTTCGTGAGACGAAAAAAATTGTGATATTTTTTAATTTAAAGGATACTTGATCCTTAATTCAAGGAGCCCTGACCCTTGGCAGAAATCCAGTATAATCGAAAGATAAAAGGTTTGCTAGCTATTTTTTTTGCCATATTAGTTCTCAATTCACAGTTTGTAAGTATCAGACGAAGTTGATTCTAAAAGTTTGTGTCATTACATACATTAGGCTGGAACAAATATCAATTTCTTCTTTTGTCACCCCCCCCCCCCCTTCGAAATTTCCAAAATCCCGAAGGGGGGAATAAATAAAGTTTGAAGTATTTTTAGTAAATCTATATATATAAAAATGAATTTCTGTCTGTCTGTCTGTCTGTCTGTCTGTCTGTCTGTTCCCTATAGACTCGAAAACTACCAAACCGATTTACGTGAAACTTGACAGATGGGGATATTGGAAGCCGGGGAAGGTTTCTATAATAGTTTGGAACCCCTCCCTCTTCCTGGAAGAAGGGAGGGGGTCATATAAATAAAAGTGATAAGTCGTAATAACTCAAGAAATAATAATGCAAATGGAACCAAATTTGGCATGGGAGTGTATTTCGGTATGAGGAATGTTTCTATGATGGTTTGGTACCCCTCCCTCCTTCCAGTGGGTAGATAGAAAGGGGGGAGGGGGCCTACCTTACAATTTTTTACATATCTGGAGAACTAATCAAGCGAATGGAACCAAATTTGGCATGGAAGGGGAGTGGAATACGAGAAATCGTTCTATGATTATTTCAGACCCCTCGCTCCTTCCAGTGGAGATTCAGGAAGGAGGGGAGGGGTCTTTAACCCATTTTGTATTACATAACTTGAAAACTTTTCGAGCAAGTGAAACCAAATTTGGCTTCGAAGGGTATTTGAGAACGATAAATAGTCCTATGAATATTCGTGAACCCCTCCCTCCTTCCAGTGTGGAGATAGAAAGTGGGGAGGGGGCTCTTTTACATTTTTTTAGAATTACTGGAAAACTAATCAAGCAAATAAAACCAAATTTGGCATTGAAAGGTATTTGATTAACAGAAATGATTCTATGATATTTTGAGAACCCTCCGTTCTTCCAGTCGGAAAATGTTAAGGGAAGAGGGTGCTTTCTTACAATTTTTACATCACTTGGAAACTTACCCAGTAAATGGAACAAAATTTGGCTGATAGGAAGGAGAAAAGGAGGCTCCTTTACAAATTTTCGTATTATTCGAAAACTAATAGAGCAAATGGAAATAATTTTTGCATAGGATAGCATTTGGATTAATTTCAATTGGGGATACAGTTAGGAAAGACGAGAGCTCATATACGATTGTTTTGCATAAACCAAAAACTTATCTGACAAATGGAATGAAATATGATATGGGAACAATCATACCATCGAGCAAATGGAACAGAATTTGGAATGGGAGTGCATTCTAATACACGGAATGTTTAATTTTGATCCCCTCCTTCCAGGTAGGGGATACGTAGGAAGAGGGACTTGGATAAAAATTGTATAGCATAACTCGACAACTTATTGAGCAAACGAATCCAAATTTGGCATAAAAGAGTATTCGAGCACAAGAAATGTTTTTTCCCGTGGTTTAACAACTCTTCCCTCAATTCAGTGGAACGATAAAAAGTGGGAAGAGGGTCACTCATACACTTTGTTTTTAATATTTCGATAACTAATCGAAAAGATGGAATCAAATTTGTATGGGAGCATATTTGTGTACGGGAAATGTTTCTTCGATGGCTTGAGACACCCTTCTCTTGCCAAAAGGGAGATATAAAGTAGGGAGAGGGTAACTCATTTTTTGATGAACTTGAGAACTTATCGAAAATGGAGCCGTATATGACATGGGATTGTATTTGTATACAAGAAGTGTTTTTCGGATTTTATAAGACCCCTTTTCATTCTATTAGGGATTAAGGAATGGGGGAGGTGGTCACTCTCACAATTTGTATAATAATTGCAGAACGAATAGGTAAAATAAGTGCCCCCTGACGTTGTTTTGTTACAAAAAAGGTTTCTATGATTGTTTGAAACCTTTTGCACATTAAAAAGGGACAACGAAGAATTCATATACAACAAAAATATTTTTTGGCATAAGCTATAAACTTATGAAGCAAAGTAATCCAGAGTCATAAAAAGGATTAAAACACGGTTTTTAAAATAAAATTAATAAACATTTCAAAAAAAAAAATGCAATTTAAAAAAAACATTGTAATGATTTTGAAAGTGAATTTTAAAATTTTTAGCAAATAAATGAAAAGTTAATAACTAAGTACCACAAATTTCAATAACTTCTGGAAGGTGTAGCAAAGTACACCGGGTCAGCTAGTTTCAAATAAAAATTCAAATATTCGAAAGATTACAAGACCAAAAACCAAATTTCGGAAGATGGAAGTTAATCCACATTTTGTATTCTTGATTTTATTGAATTATTCGATAAAAAAAAACTTGATTTATAGGTTTTATGCAATGATATAGTATGCAATTTGGTTGCAATTTTGTGCAATTTATTCCAATTTATTTGTTTATCGCATTATTTTTTATTGTCCCCCCCCCCCCCCCTCGCGATGTTCCAACTCCGAGTGACAAAAGAAGGATTTGAAATTTGTTCCGGCCTTACTGGATTAACATTAGTTAATGGACAAATATTGATAATTTCGTGATAACCAATGATCAAGACACGATCCATTGAGAAGAAAAATACTGTTTTTCGGACTTGAGAAATTAATTAAATCCATAACATACATTTTGAAAAACTTTTTATACAAAAATTGAGAGTTTACTATTGCTTTGAAAATATTGCATTATGAAGTTCATATCATACTCTTTGAATTATAAAACCAAAATGAGAATCCGGGTCCGGAAAGGTTAGAGAAATGTGTAGGGGAAAGTGTTCCTATATGCGCCTATCGGGTTAAGTTAAATGCGCCTACAGCCGTTTCGTAATCGCTGACAAAACAACATATCTAATTAAAGCATTTTGAGCGTAATACGCTTTGAACTTAAGGCATGAAATATTTTTTAAATTTTCATACCTTTTCAGGTAATATTTTGACCTTCAAAAGTTGAACGTACGGAGCTCAAAACAAAAATTTAGGTGGTTTTTGTTTGAAATTCTTTTGGACATCAAAAGTACAATAAATTGAAGCTTTTATGAAGGTTTAATAATGATTAGAACGTGGAATAAGAGTGTAATTGTAAATGATGAGATGTTTGGGAAATGCCCCTATCCCAAAAATAGGTTTTTCAAATCTACTCTAAATGATCAATAATTTCAAGATAGAAGTTAAGGTCTCATAACAGATTTGATGAAGTTTTTCTTATAGATGAACTTAATTCACAATATGTCAACCCTAACTTGTGTTCTATTCAATATGTCAATTTGACACTCCTGACTAAGACAAATATATTTCTCTTGTTTCTCAACCGATTTTATAAAAAATTATAATTTTGGAAACCTCGTAATGTAACTCAAATATGAATCTCAGACATAATTCACCTACAACATTCTCAGTTTTCTGTTATTCAAAGTCTGAAAAAAAAAATCCGAAAAAAACATGCTTCGGAATGCTAAAAAATAATTCCACTACAAGAAATCTTAAGTTAGAAACTATGCGTTGCACTTGAGGACATTTTTTTTTTAATTTCTTGAAACCATGATCACAAAAAATGTAAAAAAGTGGTGTGAAAACCGTACTTTTCAATCATTTGAATTTTTGACGAATTTTCAAAGGTAGCTTTTTTTTAACCTTTCGTCATTTTGCAATTTTTCAGGTTGTTAAGACTAAAATTCAACTTTGCTCTGGATTTAGAGCATGGGTGGCCAACTTTTTTAGCCGGCGCACAGTGGTTCAAATCCCCAAAAAGCCGGAAAAAAGTGAATTTTTCAAGTCATCGACAACCAAATTTTTTATATTGGAATCGAATCTTCAATATTCTAGGAACGTTATGATGTATTTAGATATTTTCTAGGACCTTTTATACACCTTCTATGAAACAAACATGAACGACAACTTTAACACAAGAAATAAATATTGGATTATTTATTGTCAGGCCAAAACAACTTAAAAAAGCATATAAATCTTTAAAAATTAATAAATGTTTATGTCGAAGTGATGTATTATAACCTTATTCACAGTTTGAAGATAAAAAACGTCTTTAATATCATGAACTAATAAAGTTTCGCTTGATTGAAAACCCAAAATTAGATGATAAAAAAAATTCTATTTACTCTGTTAATTTTTCGGAAGCAAAAATAAAGTTTGCGCTGTCGATCGCCGTGGTAAATTATACACCGTTGGATAGGTGAAAGTCTCATCAAAAACATATCTTAAAATCAGCTGCTAGTTTTTGCTATATTTTGAAAACGAAGTCATTGAGTGAAACGCTGTTTGATTTAAAAATGCAAATTTTAAAATATTTATACAGAGTAAACCAAGCATTGTTTGCTTCAATATATATGCAAATTCACCTTAAAACATCCGTTTTAATATTCATCCAACTAATATACAGGAATTTAGGAGCCCATACTTACTTTTAACATAAATATTGATAACTAATTGAAAAATATTCAATTTCCTAGTACCCCGTTTCAGAAATTATTGAAAAAATAGCAAATTTTTGAAAAAAATATAATTTATTATTTTTTCAACTTTCCGCCAATAATCTTCAACAAAAAAGCTTTTTAATAATTTTTTCCCAATTTTTTTTATTTTGATCCACTGTGCGGCGGGCCGAATTTCCATAATGAGATTTGTCCGGGGGCAAAAAAATTGGTTCTACAATTTTTCTCCTTTTAATTTTTTTTTGTTGACAAAAAAAAACAACAATGCCTTTGAAACTAATTTATTTATTAAAAGAAAAAAACATATCTAAAAGTTGTAACAATTGTGGCAACATCGAATTTTATTTCTTAGATCTTCATAAGGTCATCAATGTTAATATCGATTGATGTTGTTGCTACACACGCAAACAGTTTTCCAAGTGTTAATCAGTAATTCGTGTTCTTGTTGATGATTTGACATGCATCATTCGAGAAAAAGCTGTTCACACCTGTAGGTTTTTCCAAATAGCGAAATCATAAACAAACCATGTTTATAAAATGCAGGATATTTCTCTTTTTTCAAATATAATTTGTAACATTCTTCCAGACAAACCAGATTAAATTTTTCTCTTAACTGGGTATTACAGCACATTTCACAGCTTTTCCTTGTAGGCGAGTATTAACCACGCGTCTAGTAATCGTTTGGCTGGACAAGCGTATTTTTGAAAACTCTTTTTTCTTTTCGGGGCATTGAATTTTCACCACACTCTCCATACATTCTTTTACTATTTCGCCATCAGAAGAAGGTTTTGAATTTTTTGCAAGAATGTTTGCCACTGCATAACTTGCTTTAACATAGCGTTCAGAATCTTGAGTAACTTTAGAAAATATCTGGCGTTGAGCATCAATTTTTTCCTTTAATTCGTTTATTTTGTCAAGTCGAAATTGCCCCTTAACCCTCATCCGCATTAGATTTCATTACCCTAATCAGCACTAGGAGTGTCATTTTGAGTCAGTGATTGAATTTTGCTGAGAATGAATTGATCAACCTTCTCTCGCTCACTGCTTTACTCGGAAGCAAAGGTTGCTTTGAGGCAGCGAAAACGACAAAACCGATGATGCATACGCTCTCAATATGGCCCGCCTTCAAGAAGCAGTATACATTCGAGGCAGCGAATCCAAAAAAACCAAACGAATGACTCTCTCTCATCTCCTGTTACAAGCTTGAGGGAAGCCAATTCAAAAGGCAGAGCGAACCCGAGTCTCTTCGTTCGTGCCTGGATCGAATGCGTGAGGTTTTTCTGCTATTGCTATTATTGCACAGCAACCGCACGCAGGCAGCTAGTTTTTTCGTTTCTTTTTCCTCCCCCCTCTTTGCACTATACGTTGCGGGCCGTGCAACGCAATAAGTTCGGTTGTTGTCGTTGTTGCCTCAACCTTTGCGGCGAGATTGAAGATGTTCTCCTCAACGACAGCTATCGGCTGGAGTAGGGTTACCATATCCCGCAACACCAAAAAGAGTACATTGAGATCATTTACTCCAAAAGTCAGGAGAAAACGATGTACAGTAGAACCCCGCTTATCCAAACTCCGGTTTCTGAGCCATCAGGTTGATACAAGATCCATATTATTGAGCTCTGCGCCCGGAAAACTGAAGAAAATGTATGTACATATTTCGTATTATCTCCCCTACTGCTTCGGATAAGCGGGTTCTACTGTAATTGGAACCGAGATATTTCAATTCAATCAATACTGCCAATTTGTTGAGGTTATGAAAAAGTTGGATTATTTAAAGAGATAGCAGTATTTGGATGTTATGCTGAAAACCACAAAAACATTTAAACAATTCTCTTCAAAACCAGTTTTTACGTGTACATTTCCTATACAATCATTAAATGGAAGAAATACATTTGGTTTTTCTGATAAAACGTCTTTCAACAAAAAAGAGTACATTTGGTAAAATTTCACAAAAAGAAGAGTACGCCCATTTCACGATCGAAAAAGAGTACATGTACTCTCAAAAGAGTACGTATGGTAACTCTAGGCTGGAGTTATTCAAATTCAAGAACGTAAATGAGTATGTGTGCCTTGTATTCTTCATGCATCATGTAGCAACCGAACGTTGAGAGAGTTCGTTCGGGGCAGCAAACGAACAGTGTCTCTCAGAGCAGATCCTCCTCATGGGGGGAGGTTTGAATGAATGTATATGTATCGTCTCCTGTATAGCTATGCGAGGCCTCAAAGTGTGTATTTTGAATGCCTCTGATGAGAAAATTGGATTTCAATCACTGATTTTGACACTCCAAGCCAAAATCGTCAAAACTCTCTTTATATCTAACCGATTACAATGAAACTTATATCATTAGAAACCTTGTAACGTCAGTAAAATATGTTTAGAACATTATATATAGCTAAAGCTTCTAGTTTTCTCGTTATTCAGCATGAAAGAAAAAAATCCGAAAAAACGTGCCTTGGGAAAACTGTTGTAGTTCATATATTACACGTCCAAAAAAATATTTGTCTTATACATATGAAAGCTGAAGTTAAAGTCTACATCATGGAACAAAGAAATATTTTTTAAATTTTTTTTTGATGAAATGGTCACAAAAAGTTCAAAAAAGTGGTCTGAAAAACCTACTTCTCATTCGATTGCTAGTAAATACTGTTTGAGCGATGGTAGAGTGTTTTAAAAAATATGACTACAAACTTTATTGAAATTCTAACATTTTGCTGCCTTTAGATTTTCGATGCAACAAAAATTGAATTTACTGGAATTTTTCAAAGTTGGCTACTTTGCGTGATTTTTTCACTTATGAAATTTCATCTGTTTTTGTGGTCCTCCGTCAGGTTGTACCCGGATTTTCAGTGCTTTCTCGCCGTTTGAAGCAATCAAAACTATATCCATTGAAAAGGGAATTTAATCTACATTCTAGTGAGGTGCAACAAATCACGCTGTGAGATTTCACAAAAATATGAAAATTATAAACGTAAAATTATTCCTGAATTTCTAGAACTACAAGCAGCGCGTCCAGCAAAACGTGTTTGTTTGATCTTCGAGTAGGTACGGTGGGTGGTGATTTGGTCAGAGAGCGAAGCCGACAGACGAAATAATGATGCTGAATAACGAGAAAACTAAAGCTTTAGCTATATATAATGTTCTAAACATATTTTACTGACGTTACAAGGTTTCTATTGATATAAGTTTTATATGAAGTTCATAATAATTCAAACGACTTAAATGGATTTTACTTTTGGAGTGTCAAAATGACACTCTAAGTCGGAAAAGGGAGTTTTTTTGTCCAGGCTTCCAGGGTTCGTCCATAAATAAAGTAAAGATGCAAAATTAAAGAACTTTTGAATTCATTTAGGGTCCCCGAAGAAATTTTTGTTTTTTGAAGCTTCTGAAAAAAGTTATAAGCATTCAAACTTGAAATAGTGTCAAAATGACACTCTAATGCGGATGAGGTTTAAACTGATCATACGAAGTTGGATGGTCTGTTTCGTAATGCCGTTTTACATTATATTCTTTCGCTACTGACAGGGTTCAACACGCAGGAGTGCGTCGATTGAGAAAGAGCAAATAAAACGCAGCTCTTTCGTTCTCGGTTCACGGGCACATTTGATTGCTCGAAATTCTCTCGAGAAATTTGCGACCAAAACGCAGATTGAAAATTTTTGAGCAGAGCGAATTCGCGCGCGCCTATTCGAGAGCGCGAGCGGTTCGGAAACTGCGTTTGCGTTTTTCTGCCGCGTGCGTGTAGGAACACCGAGCATCTACCGAGAGGACACGGCGGCTCACCGGACAACGCGCGCGGCTCTCTTTAGCACACGGAGTGTTCGCCGTGTTTTCGTTATTGAGGGCATTGAGGGCCGACGGCATAATCTGTGCGAATAATTAAATCAATAGATATGGTAAAACAGGTAGAAGCACGCAATAGCCTTGGGAGGAGCGTTATAATAATCAATGTTAGAAGTTTTAAAATACATACTAGTAATAGTAACTAGTACTAGTAACTATGAAAAATTTACCATGAAATAGTAAAATTTCGCGAAAAACGCCAAATGAAAGAGCTTTACGCAAGGATTGTTAAAATGAATGTTAAAAATGTTTTAGCCACTAGTAATAGTTACCAGCACTAGTAACTATGAAAATTTTACCATGAAATAGTAAAATTTCGCGAAAAATGCTAAATCAAAAAGCTTTACACAAGGATTGTTAAAATGAATGTAAAAAATGTTTTAGCCACTAGTAATAGTTACCAGCACTAGTAACTATGAAAAATTTACCATGAAATAGTAAAATTTCGCGAAAAACGCCAAATGAAAGAGCTTTACACAAGGATTGTTAAAATGAATGTTAAAAATGTTTTAGCCACTAGTAATAGTAACCAGCACTAGTAACTATGAAAAATTTACCATGAAATAGTAAAATTTCGCGAAAAACGCCAAATGAAAGAGCTTTACACAAGGATTGTTAAAGTGAATGTTAAAAATGTTTTAGCCACTAGTAATAGTTACCAGCACTAGTAACTATGAAAAATTTACCATGAAATAGTAAAATTTCGCGAAAAATGCCGAATGAAAGAGCTTTACACAAGGATTGTTAAAATGAATGTTAAAAATGTTTTAGCCACTAGTAATAGTAACCAGCACTAGTAACTATGAAAAATTTACCATGAAATAGTAAAATTTCGCGAAAAATGCTAAATCAAAAAGCTTTACACAAGGATTGTTAAAATGAATGTTAAAAATGTTTTAGCCACTAGTAATAGTTACCAGCACTAGTAACTATGAAAAATTTACCATGAAATAGTAAAATTTCGCGAAAAACGCCAAATGAAAGAGCTTTACACAAGGATTGTTAAAATGAATGTTAAAAATGTTTTAGCCACTAGTAATAGTAACCAGCACTAGTAACTATGAAAAATTTACCATGAAATAGTAAAATTTCGCGAAAAACGCCAAATGAAAGAGCTTTACGCAAGGATTGTTAAAATGAATGTTAAAAATGTTTTAGCCACTAGTAATAGTTACCAGCACTAGTAACTATGAAAAATTTACCATGAAATAGTAAAATTTCGCGAAAAATGCTAAATCAAAAAGCTTTACACAAGGATTGTTAAAATGAATGTTAAAAATGTTTTAGCCACTAGTAATAGTTACCAGCACTAGTAACTATGAAAAATTTACCATGAAATAGTAAAATTTCGCGAAAAACGCCAAATGAAAGAGCTTTACACAAGGATTGTTAAAATGAATGTTAAAAATGTTTTAGCCACTAGTAATAGTAACCAGCACCAGGCTTCGGATTCATTTGAGAGCAAACACCCACGGAGCTAAAATCTGCTCTCACTCCTTAAGCGGCGTGAAGGAATGAGAAGGAGTGACCATTTGCCTCGAAGATGTCATGCTCCTAAGGAGTTCTTTTTACCTCTCGCTCCGCTCTTAAAAGATAAATGAGCGCTCTTCGGGAGTGCTCCCTAAGAGAACGCTTTAAGACAAACGTTATGAGCTGGGAATCTGGCTGGTTCGTGTTCGTTTGTTTTGGTTTGCGCCGGCGGTGTCATTTGGAAATAATTTAATATGAATAACGAAAGGTAGGACGTGCCCCCGCTGATTATTTTGTTGAGTAGAGTGGCTCAAATAAGCAGATTGTTGTGTGAAGTTTATATGCAAAATTCTAGTCAAATAGCACAAGAAGGGCCTCTAGTTTGTAAAGAAGTTTGAAATATTATCTTCGGGTAGCTATTATTTCATCAATAACCGTCAAACGGTGCATTATGCAACAGCCGGGATAGATGCTACATTTGTATACCACATCAAGAGGTGTTATTTTCTATTTGAATATAATGTAGTGAAGTTATCATTTATTGATAACAAAATAATGATGACTAATTTCCTAACATCGTGAGATAGATTTTTAAATATTTTGATTCTCATAGAAAATTAAAAAAAAATTGTGCCAAAGATGTACCTAAATTTTTTTTTATATTTTTCCAATGCCCTTATAACATACCTTGCACTGTTGGTGTGATTTTTTTTTTTTTTTTGAAAATCAGCATTTTTTTAATAAATATTTGAATAATTCAGTTACCAATCTGGGCTAAAAATTCATCAAAATGCAAATCAAAAATTCACCTTTTAAATCTTGATTCCATATGCTGTTATGATTGGTTCACTTCACGCGTTTGTTTAATTCAAAATATCCAAAATATCATCTATCATAACATGAACTTTTATGATTTAAGCTAGATGATTTTTCACCCCTAAATGTATGCAGCACCTTTATGGTTTTAAAATCATTTTTGACATAAAATTTAACATGAACTTTTATGATTTAAACTAGATAATTTTTTACCCCTAAATGTATGCAGCACCTTTATGGTTTTAAAATCATTTTTGGCAGAAAAACATAACATAAACTTTTATGATTTAAGCTACATGATTTTTTACCCCTAAATGTATGCAGCACCTTTATAGTTTTAAAAGCATTTTTGACAGAACATTGTAAAATTTTATTCGAACAAAACAAAAACTTACTGCATTTGGTGATGTATGCGTTATGACATCAGAAATATATCTTAAACTATAAATTTTCAAACGTTTTTATTTGATTTTTTCATTCATTGTTGTCACTTATCTAGACCTTTTTTAGAAAGGTGAAAATCGTATGTTTTTGCAGGTTTGAAAATACCTGGGGAAGTAATGATTTTTCTGACTACGTAATTTTGATGTCCCATCAACCTTAAGCCTTTTGATTTAAAAGCAGAATGATTATCTGTGGACGTTAAGTTTTTAAAAGCCATTTAGGTTGATAAGTGTGCAGGATGTTCTTGTTTACAATACTTCTTTCAACACCGCGGTTCACCGGCCGATTTCTTTGTAAAACATATTATCTGAAAGCCTTAACTTCGACAATAGTTTTATATGAACATTGAATGTAAATTAGAGTAATAATGTTAACGTTGTTTAGGTACAAAAATAGTCTAAAATTCGTTTTGCTTACATCGTCGCACAGCCACCCCCAGCAGCCAGCCAGCAGCTGTGAGCGAGCTTCTTGAAGCAATCAAATATGTACCTAACTCGAAGCAATTCTGAATCGTCACACGAAAAGTTATTTCTCCCAGCGAGGCCTCTTTAGGAGGAGCGCAGAGCCTCCGAAGGAGCAAAGAGTGACTGGCGCTCCTAGCGATTCTGGCGGTAAGAGAAGCGAGAAAGAGTGGTTTTCGTCTGCCAGGAGTTTGGGAGTTCCTCCTCAATGAGTGGTACTGCTCTGCCTCTTATGAGTCGCGCCTCAGGATGCGTCCGAAGCCTGACCAGCACTAGTAACTATGAAAAATTTACCATGAAATAGTAAAATTTCGCGAAAAACGCCAAATGAAAGAGCTTTACACAAGGATTGTTAAAGTGAATGTTAAAAATGTTTTAGCCACTAGTAATAGTTACCAGCACTAGTAACTATGAAAAATTTACCATGAAATAGTAAAATTTCGCGAAAAATGCCGAATGAAAGAGCTTTACACAAGGATTGTTAAAATGAATGTTAAAAATGTTTTAGCCACTAGTAATAGTAACCAGCACTAGTAACTATGAAAAATTTACCATGAAATAGTAAAATTTCGCGAAAAATGCTAAATCAAAAAGCTTTATACAAGGATTGTTAAAATGAATGTTAAAAATGTTTTAGCCACTAGTAATAGTTACCAGCACTAGTAACTATGAAAAATTTACCATGAAATAGTAAAATTTCGCGAAAAATGCCAAATCAAAGAGCTTTACGCGTAGAATGTTAAAATGAATGTTGGAATACCTGTGCAACTAGTTATAGTTACCAGCACTAGTAACAATGAAAAATTTACTATGTTATAATTATTTTTCGCAAAAAAACGCTAAATCAAAGGTGCTAAAGATTGTTCAAATGAATGTCGAAATATTCTAGCGACTAGAAAACACATACATCTATGGTCACAGAATGCATGCACACATCACTCAACTCAGTTTACATGTTAGTGTCAACAAATTTTCAATGAAAACAGATTTTAATCAGTTCTACATATGTGTAAGCTTTTTCGTTTTTTTTAGAATTCCGGGTCAAATGTCGGATCTTCGATGATGTCATAGTTATTTTTTAATAATAGATTTTTTTCTAATATTTCCGGAGACAAGTTGACACGGAATTTGATCAATATTTTTTCGTTCTTCGCGAAATTTTACTATTTCATGGTAAATTTTTCATAGTTACTAGTGCTGGTAACTATTACTAGTGGCTAAAACATTTTTAACATTCATTTTAACAATCCTTGTGTAAAGCTCTTTGATTTGGCGTTTTTCGCGAAATTTTACTATTTCATGGTAAATTTTTCATAGTTACTAGTGCTGGTAACTATTACTAGTGGCTAAAACATTTTTAACATTCATTTTAACAATCCTTGTGTAAAGCTCTTTCATTTGGCGTTTTTCGCGAAATTTTACTATTTCATGGTAAATTTTTCATAGTTACTAGTGCTGGTAACTATTACTAGTGGCTAAAACATTTTTAACATTCATTTTAACAATCCTTGTGTAAAGCTCTTTGATTTGGCGTTTTTCGCGAAATTTTACTATTTCATGGTAAATTTTTCATAGTTACTAGTGCTGGTAACTATTACTAGTGGCTAAGACATTTTTTACATTCATTTTAACAATCCTTGTGTAAAGCTTTTTCATCTGGCATTTTTCGCGAAATTTTACTATTGCATGGTAAATTTTTCATAGTTACTAGTGCTGGTAACTATTACTAGTGGCTAAAACATTTTTAACATTCATTTTAACAATCCTTGTGTAAAGCTCTTTGATTTGGCGTTTTTCGCGAAATTTTACTATTTCATGGTAAATTTTTCATAGTTACTAGTGCTGGTAACTATTACTAGTGGCTAAAACATTTTTAACATTCATTTTAACAATCCTTGTAAGCTCTTTGATTTGGCGTTTTTCGCGAAATTTTACTATTTCATGGTAAATTTTTCATAGTTACTAGTGCTGATAACTATTACTAGTGGCTAAGACATTTTTTACATTCATTTTAACAATCCTTGTGTAAAGCTTTTTCATCTGGCATTTTTCGCGAAATTTTACTATTGCATGGTAAATTTTTCATAGTTACTAGTGCTGGTAACTATTACTAGTGGCTAAAACATTTTTAACTTTCGTTTTAACAACCCTTGTGTAAAGCTCTTTCATTTGGCGTTTTTCGCGAAATTTTACTATTTCATGGTAAACTTTTCATAGTTACTAGTGCTGGTAACTATTACTAGTGGCTAGAATATTTTCAACATGCATTTGAACAATCCTTGTGTAAAGCTTTTTGATTTGGCATTTTTCGCGAAATTTTACTATTGCATGGTAAATTTTTCATAGTTACTAGTGCTGGTAACTGTTAATAATGGGTAACGTTAACCACCTACATCAATTCTCATAACCCTCCGCCAGATCCCATTGCGCGCCTACATATGTTTCAACTATCCTGTTGATAAAATCTTACACACAGATTTCTCAATCGGCACTGCAAACAGAAACACGAACGAAACACAAGGCCCTCACTCGAGCCCGTGCGCGCCGCCCGGTGACGAAAAGAGGGCCGCCTCGGACCATTCGGAGAGCCGCCGCGCGCTGCATTTTGGGCCGCTGCGTGCTGTTCTTTGAGCCAAAAGAGAGGCCTCACCCGCCACTCGATTAGGACGCGCGAGAGCTAGCCGTGCCTGTTTGACTCGGCCGCTCGCGCAGATTTCGGATAGTGCATCTCGTCGACGAGAACGAGGGGAAAAGATTGAGCGCGCGTGTTTTTGTTTCGAGCGAGAGCGCGTCAACGACCAGAACGCAAACGAAGAAGTGTTTTGCTCGAGAAAAATGGTTTGCGTGTGCCGCGCGCGTCTGAAAGAGTGCGTTTTGTTGAACCCTGGCTACTGATACACAATAATTGCAAATCAAGCATATTGGTTTCGATTTAAATTCTGCGAAGAAATAGCTCATTGTCCACTTTTCTTGAAAATTTCGAAGGCCTTCTGTGGCTCTTGTTTTCTTCACATCAAGGTTGTTATTCTCATGTTCTCGAACTATAAAAATAAACAAGATAACATGTGATATTATCAACCAGTTATCCATT